>NW_007259434.1:182390-182760 GCF_000164805.1 Carlito syrichta
CCATACTGTTTTTCATATCTCTTTAAAATAGTGTTTTAGCAGCTTAAGCCTTTTTAGTGACAATATAATGCTTATTATAATAGAATTTACTTTGATATATAGTTTGTAACCAAATCAATAATCGCATACATACACTGGTGCTTTAGCACAAGGGCAAATGTTAAAAACAAATTATTTTTAATATTAGGCCATAGCATAAAAAACAGTCCATGTTTTTTTGTTTGGCAAATTCACACTAAAATATTTTTAGGATAAAAGCCAAGAAAACTTGCTACAAGTTTATTACATGTATTTACACGGTTCTTTCTTCCCTAGGTACTTGAAACTTTCACATTATACAGTGCCCCAAAGCAAGCTTTGTAGGGGATGG
>NW_007259434.1:182780-212120 GCF_000164805.1 Carlito syrichta
GAGCCCGCGGGTCGAGACCCGCCTGGGCAGCGAGACCTCATCTCTACAATAAATCAAAAAATCAGTCAGGCGTGGTAGCGCATGCCTGTAATTCCGGCTACTAGGAAGGCTGAGGCGGAAGGATTCTGGAGCCCAGCAGGTCGAGGCTGCGGTGGCCGGGAGCGGCCACTACACTCCAGTCTGGGCGACAGAGTGAGACTCCGACTCAAAAAAAAAAAAAGAAAAAGAAAAAGAAACAGGGCCACTGATGTGTACTGTGTCTCATTCTAATAAGTCTCAAGTTCCCTTTCCAAATTCAAAATACAACTATTATTTATCCAGAAGAACTCAAATCACTCTATAAAAAAGATACCTGCACGTATATTTATCACAGCATTGTTCACAGTACATGGAACCAACCGTGCTGCCCATCAAAAGAAGACTGGATTTTTTAAATGTGGTGCATATATATGATGGAACATTATGCAGCCATAAAGAACAAAATCATGAACTTCACAGCAACCTGGGTGGATTTAGAGTCTATAATAATGAGTGATCTTTCACAGAAATGAAGAACTGAGTATCCCATGTTCTTACTCATAAGTGGACCTTGAACAATTATCATGATAGTATAAGAAAAGGATTGGCAGTAGTGGGAAACTGCCGGGGGAAGGGGAGGCACAACTCATCAACAAGAGTACTTGCATAATGAACATTTGTATACCTAATCCTGAATTGTACACCACATCTTTAAAATTAAAAAAAAATTTTTTTAAGAACAGGAATAATGAAAATACAACTATTAAGAAAAATTCACATTTTCTTTTGGGATGTTTCTAGTATATTAAGTTTTCTAATATTTACCTAATTCTCAATCTTTGTATGTCTCAGATACTTATAATGCCACTCACTTTCAACAATCTACTGGTCTATGAATAATCTTAAATTACTATTTTCCCTAACAAACAATAGAAAAACTTGATTCCTTTACCATTCACCAATCTAATCTTGAGCGGTTTCACTTAAAAGTTACTCAGTTGAGAACACTTACCATCAAGTACAATTATTTAGCAACAATTAAGTTGCACTGATATTATCATTACATCGCAGTGCACATAATAAAACAAATAAGATGAAGCCTAATTATCTTTTACCATTTTACATTAATTACCGTTTGTACACAAATAGATTAATTCCCTAGTGAATTTGTTTCAGACTAATTGACATCCATAAATATCACTAAATTGAAATGTTAGTACTTTATATTATTTTATATCTGTACTTTTTAGATTTTAAGCTGAAATGTCATTATTTCCTTACCTAAGGATTTTTTTATATCAATATTTTTTATTTTGATATTGTGGGGTACAGTTAAGGGTTAGGTATACAAATATGCTTCGTTCAGGCACCCTTGTTGATAAGGGGTGTCTCCCCGTCCTCAGACAGATATTGACTACCGTTAATTCCACCTCCCCTTCCCCCCCGCCATAGTTTCCCACCACTGTCGGTCCTTTTTTTATAGTATTACGATGGATGTTCAAGGACCGCTATATGAGTGAGAACATGTGATACTCAGATCTTTGTTTCTGTGAGAGGTCACTCAGAATTATTGACTCTAGTTCCATCCAGGTTGCTGTGAAGTTCATGATTTTGTTCTTTTTTATGGCTGCCTTATCTAAGGATTAAAGGAAACAGAAACCTAATGGCTTGCTGGTTTGAAAAGAACACTTGGTGATGAAGGCTTACTAAACTGGACTCTAGCACAGTTCTGATTAACTTGAAATTTTAGAAGTAAACTGAGACTTGATAGCCTAGTGCTTCAATTTTGATTATTTAGAACATTTTTGTTCGTCCCTGATTTTATATGGCCTGTCGTGCAGCTGTTGATGAGTTGTAACCATGTCCTCATCCTTTTTTCTTAAGGATAATCTTCATCTGGGAATTCTGGTCCTTGGACTTCTGTCGTTGGTTCTTATTACATTTCTATACAGAAAATGTTACAACTCTCTCCACCACCCTGCCCAAGTCTCTGTCACCTTTCAGTCTGCTTTTCTGAGTGCAAGATTTCTGCTACCTGTCCTCTTCCTTGCTGCCAAGCCCAGGATAATAGGTGTTGCTTTCTGATGAATCCTTTCCTTCGCCTTTCTACAGACGTTTTCAGGCAGATCGGCCAAGTAAAGCCTAGGAGCTGAGGCCAATATCTGAGTCCCCTCAGCATACAAGTTTGAGAGAAGTCCAGCAACTTCAAGCTTGGAACTATGACAGCAGTGGCAGCTCCCTCTCAATGTTGAGGCCTTCTTCCCTTTCCAGGGAATGAGGAGGCAAGGATAGAACAAAGCCCATGAGCATGGATGAGCTAGCTGCTGACCACCTCGATGTCTCCAACTCCTACATTTCTATCAAAAGATTACAAGATTGATCGGGGCAGTGGCTCAAGCCCGTAATACCAGTACTTGGGGGGCCCGAGGTGAGAGAATTGCCTGGGCCCACAGGTTCGAGAACAGCCTGGGCAACATGACGAGACCTCATCTCTACAGTAAATATAAAAAATTAGCTGGGTGTGGTAGCCCACACCTGTAGTTCCAGCAACATGGAAGGCTGAGGTGGAAGGATCACCTGAGCCCAGGAGGCCGAGGCTGGGGTGGCCGTAAGCATGCCATTGCACTCCAGCCTTGGCAATGGAGTGAGACTCCAACTAAAAAAAAAAATACAAGATAAATACTCTTTCCTTAATGGTTTTTTGTTTGTTTGTTTGTTTAAGAATTCACAGGAGAAGACAACTGGGCAAGGTGCTTTTCTGTTGGGAATTTACTGATAATTCAATTTCTTAATGATTATAGGACTATTTTATCGATTCTATTTATTTTTCTATTGGCTTCATTCAATCATGTTTTCTAAGGACTCATTTCATTGTACCCAAACTTTGAAAAATATTGTCATAAAGTGCTTTCTAATAGTCTCTCATTTTCATTTTAATAATATCCATGACTTTGTAGTGTTACCCCTTCTTCTATGTTCCTTTTGTTTTCTCTCTTTTTTATGATTGGTCTTGCTGGGGTCTTTGAAACATTTTGCCAATTTTTCTCTATTTTATTTAATATATTAATAATAATTATTTTGAAGTAATTTTTAGTTATTTACTTCAATATCCAGGTCATCTCTGAGTTTGACTCTGTTAATTATTTTATCTCTACCGGTTCCATTTTTTTTCTGATGCTTTGCATTCCAGATGTTCTGGATGATATGTTAGAGAAGTGCTGGATTTTGCTATCTTCCTTGAAAGACTGTTAACATCTGTTTGGTAGTTAGTTAATTCCTGAAGAATAACCTTGAGTTAAAATCAGAACCACCATGATTCTGTTTAGGCTTGATTTTAGACTTTGCTAAGGTGGGTCTATTTCGGCTTGTTACTCCTCCAAGGCCATGGTTTTTACTCATAGGACTTCATCATCCTAATGTCTCAGCTAAAATCCAAATGTGGCTGGGTTAGAATTTCAGGATCTATTCAGCACTCTGAAGCCATTCACATTTCTACTTAGTATTTGATCCCTAAGAAGTTATTCTTTGACAAGTTCTTAGAGTAGCACCTGGAGCATATGCAATCTAAAAGTATAATTTTGGGGGCTTTCGACTCTGTAGCTTTCTCCTTTAACAACTTGCTCCCAAATCCCAAGCATCCTGGCAACCCTGACCTCTAATTTCTGTTTCCTTTACTAGTGAGATTAATTCTCGATGCTTGGGTTTCATTTCTCTGCAATGTAGTTGAGAAAATGCTGGCCACCAGCTCCCTACCCCTCACTCGGTTAGCCACTCACACTCTCACTTGCTCACCAGCACATACTCAGAATTTCCCATATACTCACTCACTCACACGGGGACTCACATAGTCCGACTGGCTCAGCCGCCATCTTCCTAACTTTTCAATTGTTATTATTTTAGAGGCATTATTGTTATGGCACTGAAGTCTTGGAACTATTTGATCTAGCTACTGCACGTTCACAACTTTGTTGCCACTTACTAGAGACATTATTATTAACAGTATTTGCAAGAACACTGTAGAAATATTGTAGTTACTGTCTCAAGTTTTTTATACAGTACTCTACACTCTGTGATGTTTCAAACTTTTAATCATTATATTAAAAAGAGAAGTATAAAGCATTAAGGAAAAATAACCAAATGAAAGAAGTATTTGGTTTAAAGAATCCATTCCAGCATTTTAGGAGGCTGAGGTAGGAGAGTCGCTTAAGGTCAGGAGTTCAAGACCAGCCTGGGCAACATAGTGAGACCACATCTCTACAAACAAATCAAATAATTAGCTGGGCATGGTGGCACATGTCTATAGTCCCAACTACTTGGGAGGTTGAGGCAGGAGAACTGCCTGAGCCCAGTAGGTCGAGGTTGTAGTCAGCCCTGAACATGCCACTGCACTCCAGCTTAAGCAACAAATACTGTGAGACTCTGATTTTTTTAAAAAACCTGAAATAACAATTTTAATTTTGCTTTTAACATGTATTAAATTCGTGGGTACTCCTCCCTTTCAGAAGTGCTGCTTGATTTCCTCCCTGTGTTGTGTCCTGGACTTAATGACTCCCTTCTAACTGATAGAATAATGTAATCATATGTGACTCTGCATATTGAACATAAAATTCACTGTGGTTTCCACTTTGGCTCTCTCTCTGAGATCAAGAGCTCTGGGCAAACTGAGCTGCTACATTCACAAGCAGCTCTGTGTTCAGGTCCATATGGATGGGAACCAAGGCCTTCTGGGACCAGCAATAAAGAACTGAAGACTTTCCTAACAGCCATGTGAGTGAGCCATAGTTCATGTGAATCCCAGCCCCAGGCAAGCCCTCAGATGATGCAGCCCTGACTGACAACTGGACTGCAAACTTGTGAGAGGCCTGAACCAGAAGCACTCACGGAAAACTCTTCTAGTTTTCCGATCATCAAAAACTGTAAGAGATAATACATATTTATTGTTTTGGCCTGCTAAGTTTTAGAAAATTTGTAGATAGCTAATACAGCTTCCAAAGAAAGAATTATTTCTGCAGTAGATAGTTAATACAGCTTCTAAAGAAAGAATGATTTCTTGCACTTTGTTTCATTTGTGCTAAGTTAATTGTAAGACATTAGACATGATGTTTCTCTCTCTTGCTCACTCACTCACACTTGCTCTATCTCCCTCTCTCCCCATACCCAAGCATTGAAAAAGAAAGAGAAAAAAGAAAAAGGAAAAAAAAGACATTAAACATGCCATTTGGTTTTACAGTTTAAGAAGAATCCTCCTGGCTAAACAGGATGTATTTTTATTACCATTCACAAAAAAAATCTATGTATTCAAACTTCAATTTCTAACTGTGAGCCAAATAACCACAAAAGGAAGATCCAGGCCATGTTTGGCTAATTCTAAGATGACCTTCCAATAACCACCTCTGGTTATTTACCTTCCAATAGTTATTCAATCAACACTAATGTAGAGTCATGTAATGTAGGTACTGCTGTGAAGGATTTTGCAGATGTAATTAAGGGTCCCAATCAGTTAAGATGGGGATAATCCTGGATTAGACAGTCCTAATCAGGTAAACCCTTAAAAGGATTGGGTTCTTCCTGAACATAGAGATTCACAGTGTGAGAGGGATTCAGTGAGAGGGATTTCCTCCACTGTGGACTTTGCATATGGAGACGCTGACTGGCAAAGAATGCTGGTGGGCACTAGGAATTGGGGGCAATCCTCCTTCTCTACCCTGACAGCTGGCAAGGAAACAGGGACCTCGGTCCTACCACTGCCAGAAACCAAACTGTGCCTGTAGGCTCCATATAAGCCTGGAGAAGAACTCTAATCTCAAGATGAGGACACAGTTTTGTGAAATCTCCATCAGATAATCTATTGACACCATGCCTGAATTTCTGACTAAGAAACTGTAAACAAATAAGTGGGTTTTGTTGAAAGTCACTGTGTTTTCAGTAATGACTTATACAGTAATTGAAAATTAATACACAGGCTCTACAGTAATTACACAGCATTTTCTTCACTAAAACGAATTTATGAACTAATATGCACAGTTCATAATATGCATGAAATAATATCTTTTCTAATTTTTTTAGTATTTTTAATTTTATAATTTTGTGGTGCAATTAAATTTTAATACGATCATATTTCTTCTTTTTTTTTTCTTTTTTTTTTTTGAGTTGGAGTCTCACTCCACCGCCTGGGCTGGAGTGCAGTGACACACTCACCACCACTCCAGCATTGACCTGCTGGGCTCCAGCAACCCTTCTGCCTCAGCTTTCCAAGTAGCCAGAACTACAGGCCCACTCTACCACGCCCGGTTAATTTTTTATTTATTGTAGAGATGAGGTCTCACCAAGTTGCCTGGGCTGTCTTGAATCTGTGGGCTCAGGCAATCCACTCGCTTCAGCCTCCCAAAGTGCTAGAATTACAGGCTGAGCCACTGAGCCCAGCCTTAATATGATATTTCAATCATTTAACAAAAATTAATGTAGTGCCTACTATGTACCTGGTACACCTTTATATCCTACAGATACCACTTCGACGAAAACAGTCCAAAGTCCCTGTGCTCTGTGCCATACATTCTAGAGGCTTCGCAAGAGCAACACAGAACTATTGGAGTATTTACAGTGAAGAAATGACATGACCTGATTCGCATTAGCAGGACTACTGACCACTGTGGGGTAAATAGTCATGGGCAGCATGTGAGGGGACAGTGCTAGTGAAAGGGCCACAGCCTCAACCTGCTTAACACAAACTTTCCTTCTGCCTTAGCCTTCCAAGTAGCTGGAACCACAGACACATACCATCGTGCCCAGCAAATTATTTGATTTATTGTAGAGATGAGGTCTTGCCAAGTTGTCCAAGCTGGTCTCAAGCCCCTGGGCTCAGGCAATCCTGTTGCCTCTGCTTCCCAAAGTGCTGAGATTACAGGTGTGAGCCACTGTGCCCAGCCATATACATCTATCTACAGAGCCTAGCAGGGTATTCTTACATTTGGTAATTAATACATTTGTAGAAATATCTAAAAATAAATGTCCTTCTTATGTTAATCAGGCCTTAAAAAATACCAGTGTCCCAATAAAATATGCACACACCTCAGACGTGAGTCATTTATAAAAACAGGCAGTGTGTGAGCACTGGTGAAGAGCATTTTGACTGCATTGAGCACTTGCAACTCTGAGGTGATTGGAGTCTGTCCAGGTTCCTAGTTACAACATACAGTAAGTAACAAATAGTGATTCTTTGCATGGAGGAGACGTCCTGGACCCACACACAGAAACTCAGGACTATGAAACGAGAGAATTTTAAAATACAAAAACCCAGAATCACAGATACCTAAGCTTGAAAAGTAAAACTAGGGAGCTTTTTAAGTGTAATAGCAATGTGTTTAGATACATTTATATATGAAGGGGCCATAATCATTTCTTTTACAAGTTAAATTCCTGATCATTCAGGAGTTACCAAGATTGTGCTACCCACTGTAGATAATAAACAAAAAGGAAGCTGGTCTTTATGAGACTCTGGTGCTTTCAAACACAACTCCAAGTTTAATTTCTAAATCTCCATTCCCACTCTCTGGCAACACGTTCCCTGGGCTGTTTTCTTTGGAAGATTCCAGGGAAGAGGTGATGAGTGGAAGAAAGGGAGTCCGTTCAGGGAGAAGGATTCCAGGACAAGAAGCGAAGGAAAAAGGGCTGAGCCCAGCCTGAGGGTCTTTCCCTGGTTCCCACAGACAGATCCTGGGCCAGGACTCAGGGAGACAGTGTGACAAAGAGCGCCCGCTGCAGGAGGAGAGGGTCGGGGCAAAATACCAGGTCCCCGGGTGTCGCTCTCAAGCCCCGAGGGCGGTGTCTGGGGCGGGGAGGCCCAGCGTCGGGGACTCCCCAACCCCGGAGTTTCATTTCTCTC
The DNA here is from genome assembly GCF_000164805.1 of Carlito syrichta. NCBI lineage: Eukaryota > Metazoa > Chordata > Mammalia > Primates > Tarsiidae > Carlito > Carlito syrichta. The sequence continues at coordinate 190,681 of NW_007259434.1, forward strand.
CCAACCAGTGTCGGGTCTTTCTTCCTGGATACTCATGACGCGGTCCCACTTCTCACTCCCTTTGGGTGCTGGGTTGTAGAGAAGCCAATCGGCATCTCCCCAGTTGCCGGGTGTGAAAATGCGAAGGCGCCAGACCCGGAAGACGCTGGCCATGGCGTCCCGAGCCCTCCTCTTGGTGCTCTCGGGGGTCTTCTCCCCTACCGAGACCCGGACGGGTGAGTACGGGGTCGGGAGGGAAACGGCCTCTGCCGGGAGGAGGGAGGGAGCCGCCCGGCGGGGGCGCAGGACCCGGGGAAGCCGCGCTTCCGCCGTCCCCGACCCTTCCTCCCCGCTCCATCTTCCGCCACCCCTTTCCCGCCTCACGAGCCCCCTCGCCCCCTCCTTCCGTCCTCCCGTCCTCCCCTCCCGCCCTTCATCCTCGGACCCGGGGATTTGCGCCGAGCGGAGGGTTGAACCGAGTCTCAGCCCCTCTCCTCCCCCAGGTTTCCACTCCCTGAGGTATTTCAACACCGCCGTGTCCCAGCCCGACCGCGGGGAGCCCCGGTACATCATTGTCGGCTACGTGGACGACACGCAGTTCGTGAGTTTCGACAGCGACGCCGCGAGTCCAAGGATGGAGCCGCGGGCGCAGTGGGTGAAGCAGGAGGGGCCAGATTATTGGGACGAGCAGACACGGATCTGCAAGGGGAACGCACAGACTTTTCGAGTGAGCCTGCGGACCCTGCGTGGCTACTATAACCAGAGCGAGGCCGGTGAGCGACCCCGGGGCCGGGTCACAAGTCACGACTCCTCCCATTCCCCCACGGGTCGTCCGAGTCTAAGAGTCTGAGATTCACTCCGAGGCTGTGGGAACCGCCAAGACCCTCGACCCGACTTTTACCGGGTTTCATTTTCAGTTTATACCAAAATCCAGTGGGTTGGTCAGGGCGGGGGACGTGGCCAAGTGGGCGGGGCTGACCGCGGGGGCGGGGACAGGGTCTCACATCCTCCAGGTGATGCCTGGCTGCGACGTGGGGCCGGACGGGCGCCTCCTCCGCGGGTATGAACAGCACGCCTACGACGGCGCCGATTACATTGCCCTGAACGAGGACCTGAGTTCTTGGACCGCGGCGGACACGGCGGCTCGGATCACCCAGCGCAAGTGGGAGAAAGCCCCTGTGTCAAAGCGACACAAGGAGTAGCTGGAGGGGGAGTGTGTGGAGTGGCTGCTCAGACACCTGGAGAACGGGAAGGAGACGCTGCAGCGCGCGGGTACGAAGGGCCTCGGGGCGCCTCTCCAATCTCCTGCAGATCTCCTGGGCTCGCCCCCCAACAAGGAGGGGGAGAAAAATGGGGTCAGTGCTAGAATATCGCCCTCCTCGGGTCCAGAGCAGGAAGAATCCTCCTGGGTTTCTAGATGCTGTTCCAGAGAGTGACTCTTAGGCCTGCCCTTCTCTCTGGGACAATAAGGGATGGAGTCTCCGAGGAAAGGGAGAGGAAGACAATCCCTGAAATAGAAATCAGCCGTGCCCTTTGACCCCTGCAGCACCCTCGAGCACCATGACTTTCCCTCAGGCCTTGTTCCCTGCCTCACAGTGTCTTTGGAGGACTGACTCCAGCCCTACCAAGTCACTCGACCTCCACTCAGGTCAGGACCAGAAATCCCTGCTCTACCCTCAGAGACTGGAACTTTCCAAGGAGTAGGAGATTGTCCCAGGTGCCTGTGTCAGGCTGGTGTGTGAGCTTTGTGCTCCTTCCCCTAACTCAGTTATTCTCTCCATTCTCAGAATGACCACATGGATGCTGCTGGAATATCCCATGAGGGATGCAAAGTGCCTGAATTTTCTGACTCTTATTCAGATCCCCCAAAGACACATGTGACCCACCACCCCCACCCTGATGGGGACGTCACCCTGAGGTGCTGGGCCCTGGGCTTTTATCCTGCGGAGATCACACTGACCTGGCGGCGAGATGGGGAGGACCAAACTCAGGACATGGAGCTTGTGGAGACCAGGCCTTCAGGGGATGGAACCTTCCAGAAGTGGGCAGCTGTGGTGGTGCCTTCTGGAGAGGAGCAGAGATACATGTGCCATGTGCAGCACAAGGGGCTGCCAGAGCCCCGCACCCTGAGATGGGGTAAGGAGGAGAATGGAGGTCAAGTCTCTTCTCAGGGAAAGCAGGAGGACTTCTGGAGACCCTCAGCAGGGTCAGGGCTGAGGGTGGGGGGTCAGAGGCCCTCACCTTCCCTTCCTTTCCCAGAACCATCTTCCCAGACCACAATCCTCATCGTGGGAATCACTGCTGGCCTGAATCTGGTTCTCTTTGGAGCTGTGGTCACTGGAACTCTGATGTGGAGGAAGAAGATTACAGGTAGGGAAGGGGTAAGGAGTAGGTCTGGGTTTTCTTGTCCTGCTGGAAGTTTCAGTCCCCAGACGGAAGTGTGTCCTGCGTTGTTACTGGGAAGTACTGTCCACACACAGGTGCTTACCCAGCCTGGGACCCTGTGTCCCAACACTTACTCTTTTGCAAAGCACATGTGGAAATAAAGGACAAATGTTTGATGATTGTGGTGGTGGGGACCTGATTCCTAGTAGCCACAGATTATAGGAAGGTCCCTGCTTAAGACAGATCTTTAGGGGCACAAGTGGTCCAGTCCTTATATATTTTCTTTCCTGATATATTTCTTTCCTTATATATTTGTTTCCTGATCCCGCTCTGTTTCTATAATCGCAGTTTGGGAAAGTTCTCTGGCATCCAAACTAGGGGTTCCCCTAGGCCCTCGTGGCTCTGCCTCCTCCCTGGCCTCTCACTGGACATTTTCTTCCCACAGGTGGAAAAGGAGGGAGCTACTCTCAGGCTGCCATAAGTATGGAGGCCATGATCCCCAGCTTCTTGGAACAGTGTAGATAGGATCCCATGAGGGAGCTCACCCACCCCATAATTCCTGCTGTAGTACATCTCCTGTGGGCTGTGCCCAAATCCTGTTTTTTGTTTTGTTTTGTTTTTTTCTGCTCCAGGTGACAACAATGCCGAAGGCTCTGATACTCTTTCATGGCTTGTAAAGATGACACTTTGGGGGCCCTTATATGTGGTTGGGCATGGGGAGCAGAGGGCTGGGCTATGGGGATTCTTTGATTTGGAATTATTGAGCAAGTGATGGGATGTTCAGAATGTCACTACTCACTTTGACCTGAATTTGTTCATGAACATTTTCTTCTATAGCATGAAGCAGCTGCCTTGTGTGGGAAAGAGTGATGCAAGATTTGTTCATGCTTTCCCTTCGTGACTTCAAGAACCTCTGACTTTTCGTTCTAAAAAGAACTCTGAATGTGTCTGTGTTCCTGTTATCATAATGGGAGGATATGGGGAGAAGAGCCCACCCCTGTGTCCACATTGATCCCCTTCTCCACCCTAACCTGTGTGCCTTCCCTGATCATCTTTCCTGTTCCAGAGAAGTGGAGCTGGGATGTCTCCATACCTGTCTCTATTTCATGGTATGCTGAGCTGCAACTTCTTATCTCCCTTCTGAAAATAGAAATCCAAATATAAATTTATTTATTCAAATTCTTGCCATGAGAGGTTGATGGGTTAAGGATGAAATTCCTGAGATTTAAGAGAGAAAAATAAGAGAAAGACCTGAAAACCTTCCAGAATCCATGCTTGTTGTGCTGATCTACTGCAGGTGAGGATTGTGGATGAGATTGTGCCCAGTCAGTGAACTTTCCTTCCTGAGTGACTGTGGTCACTTGGTGGTGTCATCTTTGCTGTTCCATCATCCTTGGCTCTTCAGTATAAAACCTTGTCCCACCAAGACCAGTGATCACAGCTATTCAAACATTGCCCAGGGTGGCCCCTGCACACAGGAATCTCTGTAACGAGACCAGGTTCAGGCTTGTCCAGCTGTTGCCCTTCTACTAGGGCTCTTTCCTGAATTTTTTTTTTTTTTTTTTTTGAGTTGGAGTCTCACTCTGTTGTCCAGACTGGAGTGCAGTGGCCGCTCCCGGCCACCGCAGCCTCGACCTGCTAGGCTCCGGCGATCCAGTCTTCTCAACCTTCCTAGTAACTGGAACTACAGGCATGCACTACCACACCCAACTAATTTTTTTATTTTATTGTAGAGATGAGGTCTCGCCAAGTTACCCAGGCAGGTCTCGAACCCGTGGGCTCAGGCAATCCACTCACCTCAGCCTCCCAAGGCGTGGGATTACAGGCTGAGCCACCAAGCCCAGCTTCTTTCCTGGATTTTACTTTTCATCTTTCCCCCAACCTTTCTAAGGAAACCAGGTTCTGGACTTAGCAAAGAGGAGGGATCCCATAATTTCTTATTTTAGATGAGCTCTGCTGGAATTCCTTTTCTGCTCTGCTCTCCTACTCTCTTCCTGACCTTAGTTCTAGTAACTCTAGTACTAACTCCAATTCAAATTCATGGATTTATAAAGCAGAGCCTAATTTACATTTATACTTGGTTGCAAAATATAATTAATAAACCTAGAATTGTTATTTCCCAAGAGAGAAATATAATTGAGAAATATAACTCTGGCAGGTGCAGGGAGTGTCAGAGTGGGTGGAGGAGTTGAGAGAGGGCGTCTCCCAGGCAGCACTGGTGAGAAAAGCACAGGTGACATCAATGTCAGTGTGAGAGGACATCGTACTTGCTATAGCTGCCACAAAACAGCACTTGGTCCGAGGCCACATTAATAAACATAGTTTCTCTACAATAGGGTAGTGTTCTACAGTGATTCTTCAACAGACATTTGCTGTCACTGTATGTATGACAGAATGTTTTTGCATTTGGAAAACACTGCTGAAATAAAAACAAAAATCGCTGACCTTTGGTGCCTATGTTCTTGTGGGAGGAGACAGACTATATTCTATGTGCAGAGTAAATAAGGAAAGTGACTGTAAGGTAGTAAGTGCTTTGGGGCAGGTGACCTAGAGTGTGGATAAGTGGGGACAAGGAAGATGGCTGTTATATTGTGGTCAGTGTGGGCCATGGCAAAGGTGACCTTTGAGGAAAGATTTGAAAGACATGAGGATATCTGGAGGCATTCTTTCCAGCCAGGGGAGCCCTCCAGTCAAATACACCAGGATAGGAAGTTGTTTTCTGGGATGAGCAAGGAGGCTGGGAAGGCCAGACAGAGTAACTGAGATGAGCTCAGAGGTGCAGCCAGAACAGGTAGGCCTGGAAGATGTGGGGAGGATGTTGACCTTAACTCTGAGTGAGGTGGAGTTAGAGGACAGTTTTAAGAGGGACATGGTATGACTTATGATTTATGTATGTATGTCGGGGTCGCACTCTGTCTCCAGATTAGAGAGCAGTGACACAACAGCTTACTGCAGACCCAATCTCCTGGCTTAGGCAATCCTGCCTTAGCCATCCAGGTAGCTGTAACTACAGGCAGTCACCATCTTGCCAGGTTTGTTTGTTTGTTTTATTTAGAGATGAGTCTCACTAAATTTCTCAGGCTGGTCTGAAACACCTGGGTTTAAGCAATCCTTGCTTGCCTCCCTAAGGAATAACAGGCATGAGCCACCGTGTCTGGTCAACTTCCATTTTAAGAGGGTCTCTCTGACTGCTGAGAACACAGAGCAAGAAAAATATGAGGAATTAGAACAGTAGGAAGCGAGTGCAATATTTCAGGCTGGAGGTGCCGCTTACCTTGACTGGTGTGAGCAGCAGACATCATGGAAAGTGATGAGACTCTGGGTATACTGAAGGTGTACGTCACGTTTCCTACTGGTCTGAGTCTGGGGTTTGAGAAGTCAGACACCCACAGTTCTCAAATGTGTGAATAGAAGGACAGATCTGTTGTCAGTGGAGATGGGGAGACCCTGCAGGAGATACTTGAGGAGGGTGCATCTCAGGTTCTTAGTGGAGATGTCTACTAGAATGCAGGGGAGGGAGCTGGGGTGGCAGGTGGACAAGTCTGGAGTTTAGGAGAAATGACTGGGACCATCTAAATGATACTTAAAGCATCAAGCATGGATGAGGGCACCAAGGGAGTGATTGGCTACAGAAGAGAAAGGGAACTGGGGCTGAACCCTGGACCTCCAGTGCTGAGGGATCCGATCGGACTACATGCTCAGAGCAGACTGCACAGTTCTGCACACCACGGCTAGAAAGCACATGTACCAGGGAGTCCCAGACTTTCCTGTGTACAAGAGTCACCTCGGTGGTACTGAAACACAGGAAGTCTGGAGTTGAGCATGAGGTTCTGTATCGATGGCCAGGTTGGAGCTCATGCTGCTGGTCTCCCAATCACACTTCTAAAATAGCAAGAACACACACCAGGATCCCACATGTCTGCACATCAGCCTCACCTGTAAGGCTTGTAAGTAAGCAATTCCTTGGTTTTGTGTGTAACACTGAGCTGGCAGTTCTGGGTAAGGGCCTGAATATTTTCTAAGCCAGCAATCCCAGTGCTCATCCAGAGTGGGAACCACCGAAGTCAGGTGAGTGTCAGGGTAGGTGGGTGGGGTGAAATATAAATCCATATTTTAAAATGCCTTTTTTTCCTCAGAAAGAATAGGAAGAATTATCAGCAATTATGAGATGTGTTGTTGGGATATCCACATCATTCTTTCTACCAGGGGGTAGAGCTAGGTAGAAGAATCAGGTAAAAAGTTCAGGAAGTAGCCGGGCTCGGTGGCTCAGCCTGTAATCTCGCACTTTGGGAGACTGAGGTGAGTAGATTGCCTGAGCCCGTGGGTTCGAGACCCGCCTGGGCAACTTGGCAAGTTCTCATCTCTACAATAAATCAAAAAATCAGCCAGGTGTGGTAGCACATGCCTGTAATTCCAGCTACTCGCAAGGCTGAGGCGGAAGGATCACCGGAGCCCAGCAGGTCGAGGCTGCAGTGGCTGGCAGCAGCCACTGCACTCCAGTCTGGGCGACAGAGTAAGACTCCAACTCAAAAAAAAAAAAAAGTTCCAACAGAGTGAGACTCCAACTCAAAAAAAAAAGAAGTTCAGGAAGTGGCTCTCAGCTCAGGATGAAGAACATCTCTAAATACTGCTTTTTGACACTCTTCCCTAGAATGACTTCTTGCACACGTGTTGGAGCAAACTATGGACACCAAAATTTCTAATTTACACATAATTTAGTATACATGGTATCGGGTGCAAACTTTACTGTGGGGGAGGTCACAGAACTGTACTTGAGGCTACACAGCCAGGAACAGAATTTTAAAATATCTTTTAAAAATGTAGGTCTTTCAGACATACAGTGTATAGAACTGTATAACCAGCAGACCTTCACTATAAAAACTGCTTAAGTCCTACAGGTGTGTAAAGAAAATTATACTAGATGGAATAATGTAGTGGAAAGCACCAGAAATAACTACATGGGTAGATACATAAGATTTTTTCATAACATTTAAATCTTTTTAAAAGACAATTGTAAGCCAGGCTCGGTGGCTCAGCCTGTAATCCCAGCACTTTGGGAGGCCAAGGTGAGTAGATTGCCTGAGCCCTCAGGTTCGAGACCAACCCAGGCAACTTGGTGAGACCTTGTCTCTACAATAAAATAAAAAATAGCTGGGCGTGTTAGTGTGCATCTGTAGTTCCGGCTACAGGCTGAGACAGAAGGATTGCTGGAGCCCAGAAGGTCGACTCTGGGGTGGCCGTCAGCGTGCGTGCCACTGTACTCCAGCCTAGGTGAAGGAGTGAGACTCCAACTCAAAAAAAAAAGACAATTGTAGGGACTTCACCAAAAATGGTGGAGCAGGAAACTCTAAAAACTCATCCCTCCACTACAGCAACAGTTAACCTAGAAAAAAACTTCAAATTTTTCTGAAATCTGGAACCTAACAAAAAAACTTACAACAACCACGGGAATGTTTAATGAAGAAAAAAGCTTCCAAATTTTGGTGAAAGCATGGTGGCTTTTTTTTTAGGCACCTACTCACTGCCACCCCCAAACCCTCTGTTATCAGGCAGTCATGGAGATGGTGACCCTCCTTCCTGGGGCAGCTTCCTGATTCTTTGTAGTCAAGAATCATGGTTGTGTCCTTCCACGTGTATGATGGCCCCCTGAGGAGTCAGCTCAGAGGTATGTTTTGTTTTACCCCCTGTGAATCTTTTTTAGGGCTGGCGTGTTCTTCATAGCAATGTTTGCCAGAATCATTTAAAATCATAACCTAGTCACAGTTTCCTGGGGCGTGAGATAACAGGTGACATAAGCAGCAGATAGTCTGAAAATCCTAGGAAGGTAGATGCTCAAGATGGAGATGCACGGGGAAATAGAGTTTTGAAAATCCCCCACATATGCTGTGGAATCTAGAAAGCTTTGAGCATGTCCAGGTCTAAACACATGCTCTACATGACCTTTAACTTTCACCTCTGGTTGCTCTTTAGGTTCCATATAAGCAGTTAAATTTGCCACAAAAGTCAAATTAGAGTTGTAAAAAACCTGGTTAGGGGGTTGAAGGAGAACCCACCTCAATACCCTCTGCAAAATATGGGAGATGGCCACGTGGTAGCTCACGCCTCTAATCCTAGCACTTTGGGAGACCTAGGTGAGAGGATTGACTGAGTCCACAGGTTCGAGACCAGCCTGGGCAAATTGGCAAGACCTCATCTTTACAATAAATCTAAAAATTAGCCAGGCTTGGTGGTGCATGCCTGTAATGTTAGATGTTTGGAAGGCTGAGGCAGAAGGATCGCCTGAGCTCAGCAGGTGGAGGCTGGGCTCCAGCCTGGGTGACAGAGTGAGATTCCAACTTAAAAAAATAAAAACTTGGGAGAGTATTACTAATTATTTTTGGCTTCAGGTGTTTAAGGAAACCTCTGATAAATTGCCAGTTGACCACTAATTTAATGGTATAGAGTTTAATGACCACACATGATTAAAAAAATAATCTTTACTAAAATAGTTTTTAAAAGTCACCAGGTAAGTACAATTCACAACAAGTAGCAATAAGACCCTCTAAGGAGGTAGAAGAATTAGATTCCAGATTTACCATATGATAGTATTAAAAATGTCCAGTTTTCAACAAACAATTATGAGGCAAACAATTTAAAAAAGTGAATCATTAACAGGAAAGAATAAGTCATGGAAACTATCTCTGTGTAAGCCAAGTCATTTAACTTATTAGTCAAAGATTTTAATTCAGCTGTCTTAAATATGTTCAAAGAGCCAAAAGAAATAATGGATTAAGAACAAAGGGAACCAGAAAAACAATGTCTCACCAAATCAAGACTATTAAACTACCATAAGGAATCAGACCAAAAATTCTAGAGTAGAAATGTATTATTGCTGAAATTTTAAAAAATGATTAGACCAGGATAACAGCAGACTTGAACAGGCAGAAGAAAGAATCAGCAAACTTGAAGACAAGTCATTTGAAATTATGGAATAAGAGAAACAGGAAAGTAGTAAAAAAAAAAAAAAAAAACAAAGAAAATAGAACAGAGATGAGGTGACTTACAGAACACCATCAAACTGATGAATATATGCAGAGCTTAACAGGTGGAAGAATCAGCAAATTGAAGACAGGTCAGAAAAGGTTTGCAGTCTGTGAAAGGAAAGAGAATGGAGGCAAATGATCAGAGCCTATGACACCTTTGGCCACCAACAAGTGTACTAACATAGGCATAATAAAAGCTCTCACTGGAGAGGACAGAGAAAAACCAGTAAGGATGTTGTGTGAAATAATGAGTGAAAACTTCCTAAATTTGATAAAAGACATAAGTCTACACATTCAAGATTCTCAGTGAAATCTAAGAAGGCTAAATTCAACGAAATCCAAACCAAGATACATTCACCAAACTGTTAAAAGAAAAAGACAGACAGTATTCAGAATGCATGATTCATTATGTACAAGGCATACTTATTTAGATTAGCAGCCAATTTCCCATCAGAAACCACTGAGGCAACACAGCAGTGGGATGACATGTTTAATGTACTGAAAGAATAAAACTATCAAGTACAATTGTCATTTCTGGGAAACTATCCTCCAAAAATAAAGATACAGAGTTTTGCAAGATAAAAAGAGTCCTGGAGATTGGTTGCACAACAGTGTGAATGTTCTTGATACTACAGAACTGAATCATTAAAAATAATTAAGATAGTCATCATTAATAAAACAAACAACAGATGCTGGCGAGGATGTGGGAAAAAAGAAACACTTCTACACTGCTGGTGGGAATGCAAACTAGTGCAACCTCTTTGGAAGACAGTGTGGCGATTTCTAAAATAACTAGAAATTGACCTTCCATATGACCCAGCAATCCCCCTATTGGGAATATACCCAGAGGAACTCAAATCATTCTACAAAAAAGATGCCTGCACAAGTGTGTTTGTTGTAACTCTACTCAATACAACCATGCTGCCCATCGAAGCTGGGCTGGATTTTTTTTTTTTTTTTTTAAGTTGGAGTCTCACTCTATCACCCAGACTGGAGTGCAGTGGCATGCTCCCAGCCACCGCAGCCTCGACCTGCTGGGTTCCGGCAATCCTTTCACCTCAGCCTTCCAAGTAGCTGGAACTACATGCGTGCGCTACCACGCCCGGCTAATAATTTTTTTTTAATTTTATTGTAGAGATGAGGTCTTGCCAAGTTGCCCGGCAATCCACTCACCTCAGCCTCTCAAAGCACTGGGATTACAGGCTGAGCCACTGAGTCCAGCTTGGACTGGATTTTTTTAAGTGTGGTACATATACACAATGGAATATTATGCGACCATAAAGAAGGACAAACATGTGAACTTCACAGCAACTTGGATGAATTTAGAGTCTATCGTACTCAGTGATCTATCACAGAAACAAAGAACAGAGTACCATATGTTCTCACTCATAAACAGACCTTGAACAATTATCATAATACTATAAGAAAGGGGTTGGCAGTGGTGGGAAACTGCTGGGGGGGCGGTGTAGGATTGGCAATTGAGGGAAAGGAGGGGCACACCTCATCAACAAGGGTACCTGTATAATGAACATGTGTATACCTAACCCTGAATTGTACCCCACATCTTTAAAATAAAAGATAAAAAAAAATACATTTTATGTTATGTGTATTATATCACAATTTAAAAGTAAAATAAATGATGGAGAAATTAAGACACTTCCAGATAATTAAAGCTGAAAGAGCTCATTGCTAAGAGACCTTCCCTACAAGAAATACTACAGTGAGTCAGGCTGAAATGAAAGGGCACTAGACAATAACTCAAAGTCACGTGAAGAAATCATATACAGAACACCAGTAAAAGTACCAAGACCATTCAATGAGGGAAGGAATAGACTCTTCATCAAATTGCTGCTGAGACAACTGGATATCCACGTTCTAACCCTATATCACATCACATATAAAAGTTAACACAAAGTGAATTAAAAACCCATATGTAAGGGCTAAAACCATACAACTCTTAGAAGAAAATAGAGTGAATTTTATTTTAGTTAACTTTTCTGTTTGTCTATCCCACTAAGTACTTCATTCTTTGGTCAGTATAGTTTTCAAGTACCTCTTGATATATGGTAGTTTAAGTCTTCCAATTTTTTTTCAAGATTGTTTTGGCTATTCTGAGTACTCATATTTCCACACACATTTTAGAAGGAGAACATTGATTCTCAGAAAAAAATCTGCTAGAATTTTGATTGGTATTGTGTTGGCACCATATAACATTTGTAGACAAATGGCATCTTAGCATGATCTCCCAATCTATAAATGTGGAATAATTCTCTACTTAATTTGTCTCAGTAGTGTTTGGTAATTTTGAGTAATGAAGTTTTGTATATCTTCTGTTATATTTATTTATACAAATTTTATGTTACTTTATGCTATTGTAAATAGCATATTCAAAGTATAAAAAATTTAATTTCTTCTCATTATTTATTACTCATACATTAAAATGTTATTTTGTATTGTTTATTGATTTTGCCAAATTCACTTGGCATTTTTAGTAGCCTGTTCATAAAGTTTCTTAGTTTTACTACATACAGAATCATGTTGCCTGTGAATAAAGACAGTTCTATTTTTTATCTAATCTTAAAGTTTTTATTTTTGGTCCCACAGAACAGTGTCAAATAGAAATAATAATCTAGGACATTTTACTCCCAACTCAGAGAAGTAAGTAGCCTTTATTAGGTTAAGAAACTTTTCTTTTATTTGTAGTTTTTGAGAGTTTTTCTTGTTGTTATTTATTTATTTGTTTGTTTGTTTATTTATTTATTTTTGGAGTTAGAGTCTTGCTCTGTTACCCAGGCTGAAGTACAATGGCATGATCACAGCCTTGGTCTGCTGGGCCCAGGTGATCCCTCCCCCTCAGCCTTTCAAGTAACTGGGACTATAGGCACATGCCACCATGCCCAGTTAATTTTTTTTTTTTTTAATTGTAGAGACGAGGTCTCACCATGTTACCCAAGTTGGTCTCAGACTCCTGGGCTCAGGCAATCCTCTTACCTCGGCCTCCCAAATTTCTGAGATTACAAGCATGAGCCACTGCACCTGGCCCTATTGAGAGTTTTCATTATGAATGGTTGTTAAATTTTCTCAAATGATTTTTCCGTATCTCTTAAGATGACCACATATTTTTCTACTATTTTCTGTTCATGTGGTAAATTTATAAATTTTAAACTATTTAAAATTTAAACTACAATTTAAAAATTATAATCTTTTTTTATATTTATAATTGTAAAAATAATCATTTCTCTTATAAATCCCATTTGTTCATTATGTGTTATCCTTTCCATATAATACTCAGTTTTGTTTTGTTTTGTTGTTTGTTTTTTGTGTTTTTTTAGTAGGAATCTCAGTCTGTCGCCCAGGCTGGAGTACAGTGGCATGCTCATGGCCACTTCAGCTTCGACCTGCATGACTCAGGTGATCCTTCTACCTCAACCTTCCAAGTAGCCAGAACTACAGATGCGCGCTACCACACCCAGCTAATTTTTTTTTTTTTTTTTGAGATGGAGTCTCACTCTGTCGCCCAGACTGGAGTGCAGTGGCCGCTTCCGGCCACCGCAGCCTCGACCTGCTGGGCTCCGGCGATCCTTCCGCCTCAGCCTCCCAAGTAACCGGAATTACAGGCATGCGCTACCACATCCGGCTGATTTTTTGATTTATTGTAGAGATGAGGTCTCGCTACCCAGGCGGGTCTCGAACCACGGGCTCAGGCAATCCACTCACCTCAGCCTCCCAAAGGTGCAGGATTACAGGCTGAGCCACCGAGCACGGCTAATTTTTTGATTTATTATAGAGATGAAGTCTCACCAATTTGTCCAGACTGGTCTAGAACCCATGGGGTCAGGTAATCCTCTTACCTCGGCCTCCCAAAGTGCTGAGATTATAGGCATCAGCCACCATGCCTGGTTGCTTGTAATGATCTTGTCTTGTTTATGTCCTTGTCTAAATATTGGTGCCTCATAAAATGAGTTGGGAAGTTTTTACCTTTTCTTCTTTTGGGGGTGGGGAGAAAAAACAATTTTTTTAAACTTTCATGCTTCAAATTCACAATATGGAGAAGTCCTGTGCCGAGAGTTGCCGCGGTTTCCCGCTTCAACAGTGCTTGGACGGAACCGGCGTGTGTCTCTCGCCCCGCCAACCGCTCCAAGCCAGCCCTCCGCCTCCACCACCGCCTGGCCTCGCCCTCCGACCTCCTCCAGGCAGCGGCTGCCCCGTGCCGCTGCCCGCGCCGGTCCTCAGCCGCCGCCATGACGATCGCGTCCACCTCGCAGGTGTGCCAGAACTACCACCAGAACTCAGAGGCCGCCATCAACCGCCAGATCAACCTGGAACTCTACGCCTCCTACGTCTACCTGTCCATGTGGTACTACTTTGACCGCGATGATGTGGCTTTGAAGAACTTTGCCAAATACTTTATTCACCAATCTCATGAGGAGAGGGAGCATGCTGAGATACTGATGAAGCTGCAAAACCAACGCAGTGGCCGCATCTTTCTTCAGGACATCAAGAAACCAGACCGTGATGACTGGGAGAATGGGCTGAATGCCATGGAGTGTGCATTACACTTGGAAAAAAACGTGAACCAGTCACTGCTGGAACTGCACAAACTGGCTACCGACAAAAACGACCCCCACTTGTGTGACTTCATTGAGACACATTACCTGAATGAGCAGGTGAAATCCATCAAAGAATTGGGTGACTACGTAACCAACTTGCGGAAGATGGGAGCCCCCGAATCTGGCATGGCAGAATATCTCTTTGACAAGCACACCCTGGGAGAGAGTGATGACAGCTAAACCTTGGGCTAATTTCCCCATAGCTACTGGGTGACTTTCCTGGTCACCAAGACAGTGCATGCATGTCGTGGTTTCCTTTGCCTTTTCTATAGGTTGCACCAAAATGTCCACTTCAGTTCTTTGGTTTGTACCATTCCTTCAAATAAAGAAATTTGGTAACCCCCCAAAAAATTCATAATATGTGCATTAAGTACCATATAAACTTGTCTTTAGGATATCAATATTTGGCTCAGACAATATAATTTCATCTGAGTTTATTTGGAGAAATATAGGTTGACCATTATGCTTATAAACATCAAAAAGGTGTCAATTAGAAAATAGGGCACTAGTAATCAGAATTTTTTAAGGACCTGCTTTTTTGCAACTTGTTCCTGGAATAAGTATTATATTTACCGTTAAGATTGGTAAAATCTGTTATCAAGGTATTGTACAAGAGTTTGCATCTTTTGCATAAGTGGTCCTCTGGGTTGCACTTACTCTTAACAAAAAACAAAAACAAAAAAACCACTGGCACTTGTCTTGTATCATAACTTTATAAAACTTGATGAAAGCCAAAATGAATCTTTTAAGATTGGAGGAACCCTTTAATAGTTCATCTTTGGGCTTAAATAAGGAAAAAATAGATAGTCCCACACTGTATTTCACACCTCTGAAAAATAGTGTTTCACCAGCTTAAACCTTTTTACTCAAAATATAATATTTATTACAAAGGATTTTTTGAAATATAGTTTGCAACCAAATCAATAATAACTTATATGCACTGACTCTTTTGCACAAGAGTAAACGTTAAAAACAAACTTTTTTGGACCTTTAAAATTAGGCCATAGTATAAAAAACAGTCTATGGTCTTACACTTGTCAAATTCATACTAAAATAGTCTTAAGATAAAAGCCAAGAAAACTTTACATATGCTACAAGTATATTACATGTATTTACATGACTTTTTCCTCCCTAGGTACTTAAAACTTTCATATTGTACAGATCCCCAAAGTAAGCTTTGCAGGGGATGAGGCAGATGCCCATCAGAATAGCTTGTAGGGTGCTATAATACAAAAGTGGATTTTGGAAGCTATTGAATGATCCTTAAATACTATTGCTAAAAAAAAAAAAAAATGGCTTTGAGGACCAGGTTAGGTACTCAGCCTGTAATCCCAGCACTTTGGGAGGCCTAGGTGAGTGGATTGCCTGAGCCCACTGGTTCAAGACCAGTCCTGGCAACTTGGCGAGACCTTGTCTCTACAATAAATCAAAAATTAGCTGGGCATGGTAGCGTATGCCTGTACTTCTGGCTACTTGGAAGGCTGAGGAGGAAGGATCGCCAGAGCCCCAGCAGGTTGATGCTGGGGTGTCCGTGAGTGTACCACTGCCTTCCAGCCTGGGTGACCGAGTGAAATTCCAACTCAAAAAAAAAAAAAATGGTTTTGGTGCATTTGTTGGAAGACACCTGCCACGGCATTTAAGAAACAAGGTCATTAGGATATACTGTGCCTCATTCTATAAGCTCCAAGTGTGCTTTCCACATTCACCACTATACTAAAATACAACCATTAAGAAAAATTCACATTCTCTTTTAGCAGTGCATTAGGTTGTTGGCATGCTACTGGTTACGATGTTTCTAGTATATTAAGCTTTCCAATGTTCACCTAATTCTCAATCCTTGCATGTCTCAGCTAGATGTTTATAATGTGACTCACTAACTTTCAACAGTATACTGGTCCATGAATGACCTTAAATGACTATTTTCCCCAACACACAATGGGAAAACTTGAATCCTTTACCATTCCCCCAAACTAAACTTGAATGGTTTCAGTTAAAAGTTACTTAATTGCTGGACTCGGTGGCTCAACCTGTAATACCGCACCTTGGGAGGCTGAGGTGAGTGGATTGCCTGAGCCCGCAGGTTCGAGACCCACCTGGGCAACTTGGTGAGACCTCATCTCTACAATAAATCAAAAATTAGCCAGGTGTGGTAGTGTGGGCCTGTAGTTCCAGCTACTTGGAAGACTGAAGTGGAAGGATAGCCACTCCTGGCCACCGCACTCCAGTCTGGGTGACAGAGTGAGACTCCGACTCAAAAAAAAAAAAGTTGCTTAATTGAGAACATTTACCATCAAATATAATTATTTGGTTACTTTAAGTTGCACTGATACTACCACTACCTCACAGTGCACACAACACATAAAACAAATAAGATGAAGTTTAATTGTCTTTTTTCCATTAATGAGCAGTTCTATACCAATAGATTAATTCCCTAGTGAATTTGTTTCAGACCAATTGACAACTATTCACAAACTGAAATGTTAGTACTCTCTCTTATTTTATACCTGTACTTTAAGTATGGCTTTAAGTTGAAATGTTATTATTTCCTTATCTGAAGGATTAGAAGAAAAAGAAACTCAGTGGCTTGGTGGTTTGAGAAGGACACTTGATGGTGGCTGTTCACTAAATTTGGCTTCAGTATAATTCTGATTTGCTTGAGATGTAAATTTTTTGTTCTTCCCCTGACTTTGCATGGCCTGTCATGCAGCTGCTGATGAGTTATAACCATGTCCTCTTCCCTTTTTCTTATGTCTTCATCTGGGATTTCTGATCCTTGGACTTCTGTTGGTGGTTCTTACTACATTTCTAGATTGAGGGCTGCAATGTTACATCTCTCCACTACCCATCTTCAGCTTCTTTGTCTCCTTTCACTCTGCTTTTCAGATTGGAGGATTTCCACTACCTGTCTTCTTCCTTGCTGCCAAGCCCAGGATAATAGATGCTGCTTTCTGACGAATCCTCTCAAACTTGTGTGCAGAGGAGACAGATTTTTTTTTTTGAGTTGGAGTCTCACTACAGAAGTTTTCCTGGGCCGATCTGCAGACCTAGGAGCTAAGGTCAACATCTGAGTCACAGCCAGTCTCGGTGGCTCAGCCTGTAATCCCAGCATTTTGGGAGGCCGAGGTGAGTGGATTACCTGAGCCCGCAGGTTCGAGACCCACCCGGCCAACATGGCGAGCCCTCGTCTCTACAATAAATCAAAAATTAGCCGGGTGTGGAAGCGCGCATCTGTAGTTCTAGCTACTTGGAAGGCTGAGGCGGAAGGATATCCAGAGCCCAGCAGGTCAAGGCTGCAGTGGACAGGAGCATGCCACTGCACTCCAGTCTGGGTGATGGAGTGAGACTCCAATTCAAAAAAAAAAAATCTGAGTCTCCTCAGCACACAAGTTTGAGAGAAGTCCTAGTGACTTCAAGCTTGGAACTACCGCAGCCACAGCAGCGGGGGCTTCCTCTCAATGATGAAGCCTCCTTCCCTTTTCTGGGAGCAAGGGGTAAGTAAGATCAAACAAAGCCCAGGAGCATCAATAAGCTAACTGCTGACCACCCTGGTGTCTCCAACCCCTACCCTTTCTTTATTATTTGAAATCATATAAGATTGATACTCTTTCCTTAGGTGGTTTTTTGTTCTTGTTTTTTAAGTCTTCACAAAAGACA
This sequence comes from Carlito syrichta, assembly GCF_000164805.1. Lineage (NCBI taxonomy): Eukaryota > Metazoa > Chordata > Mammalia > Primates > Tarsiidae > Carlito > Carlito syrichta. The sequence goes on from NW_007259434.1 coordinate 208,331, forward strand.
TCTGGACAAGCAGGTTTTTCTGATGGGAACGAATTTACTTAGAATTCAATTTCTTAATGAGTATAGACCTATTTATATATTCTATTTATTCTTCTGCTGGCTTCATTCAACCATCTTTTCTAAGGACTCATTTCACTGCAGTCAAATTTTGAAAAATATTGTCATAAAGTAGTTTCTAATTATCTCTTATTTTCATTTTAATAAGCTGATAAGGGGGTGAGTCTCACTTTTAGGTACTTGCATCCTCTCAGGTGATAGTCCTGTGTTGGCTGCTGTTTTATGGCTGTGTCAACTGCACTGTATGTTTTCTCTAGCTTTTACACTTGTTTATAATGAAAGGGCAAGTATAAAACCATCTTATCTGTCACAGCTGGAAGCAGAAGACCTGTAATCCTTCAACATTCATTTGCATTTGAAATTCTGTATAAGGAGATTTGACACCTTGTTGGGAGCCAGCCTTGGAGGCCTGCCTGATTGACAAAGTCCAGGTGATCTGAGGAACCCCGGCCACAAAGCGAGTCCGGGAAGCTGAGGCCCTTCTGACTTCCCACTTTGCTGTTAGTACAACCGAAGAATTCTGTACAGTCAAGCATGAAGAAAACAACATGTTTATGTGAAGTACTCACAGCTAACCTAGGAATGTCATGGTTCATTTTTCCATTTCCCACCATGCCGTTTGGCCTTTTCTAACATATGCAATGGTTAAACTCTGAAGCACAGCAAAGATGCTTTCTTTCACTTGGTTATAAGTTACTAGATATAAGTTACTAGAGTAAAAAATGATATAAGTATATTCACTCATTTGATTTAGAATAATGTAGTTTAGTGTTTAGACATAAGGTTTTTTTAGAAGCATGAGTTCATAGTAAGTTCATTATAAATTCATTATAAGTTCAGACACATACCTAGGAGTTATGTAGGTGATTTATAACATTATCTTTATGGATTTAGGGTAAGGATTAATCGTTAAGGTTTTTTACTTAATTCAATAGTTAAAATTTTGAGTTAACATATATAGAATAGGTTTTCACTAAATTCATGATATACTAATTGGATACTTTTATGATAAATTAACCGAATACAGAAAGCAACCTTGGGGGCCTGGGATACATCATTAAAAGCTTCTTTTGAGTTTTCTTTAGGAATATACACTGCACAATGAGAGAAAAGCAATGAAGACACCTGAACCGGAAAGGCAATTACAAAGCTTTGAAGATCATAGAAATCCCAGAGAAAACTCCTGATACGTGGAGAAATGTGCACCTGGAAACTTTCTTGAAGCACTTCAAGGACTGTAATTTGGGACTGTTTTGAAAAGAGTTGCTGGTAGTGCTATTCTAGACATGATAATTGTTTTATCCGCATATTAAATGTAATTGGTAAATGTAAAATCATGCAAGTTTATATAATCAATATACATATATGTGAGGGTTGACAAAAATTATTGGGCTTTGACTATGTTTAACAAGGTTTTTACTTTGAATCATTAATTAAGTTTTAATGCTGTAGTTTAATGTTTTATAATTACTTTGAAGATTGTTTTAGTTTCATAAGTTTAAGTTCACATAATGATAAAGTTGGTGCCTCAAAGATAATAATAATTGCTTAAGTGGCTATCTTAAGACAAAGATATTTTTCAAAAGGTTGTCAAGCATAAAGAAAAACAGTCGAACCCGACACCTGAGCTGTGGCGGTGGCGGCGGCTCCTGCGCTCGGGCTGGGCTGGGCACGGCGCCGCCCGGTTACTCGTGACCAAGCCAGGTGTGCGCGGGTGTCAGTGCTCCCAGGGCTTGGACGCGCCTGATGCGCCTAGCAGCACCTGCTTTATTGTTGTCCTTAGGGGAATCATCCTGAAGTGAAATGTCTTATAGATGGGGCGAAGACCTTCAAACACTGCATAACAAGAAAAGAATTTGGTGAATAAATGTCCTGCAGCTGCTTGATAACTCACTGACAAAGAGTTCCACTTCCAGAAGTATTTTAAAGAAAAAAGGAGAAGAAAAGAAGAGAAGATCCAGAAGAGCGGAGACGGGGCAAGATGGCGACGGCATAGGTGAACTGGTGAGATTCTCTGAACGGACCAAGACTGCAAACTGCTGAATAGACAGACTGTAAAGCAGAGGGAAAAGTGAACAAAACCAGAAGGCCCTCATAAGGAAGAACAGGTCATTGCAGAAGAGAAATAAAAGCAACCCCACCTTCCCTCAAAAACAGAATTGAAGAGGGGGAGGGAAAGGGGTAAAGGGAGAAAAATCTACAGAAATGAAGGAAAACCAAAAGAAGAGTATGGGTCTCTCCCAGACGCCTGGGAGAGCAGACACTGAGAAAATTGACTTTGGAATACAAACAATGAAAAGTCCCCAGAATGAAGGGTCTCAAAATGCAAATGTAGATATCAAAACAATAATGGAGAGACTAAAAAGAATTGAGGAGACACAAGAAAAAACTAGGAAGGAGCTGATATCTGAGATAACAGTAATAAAGAATACTGTGAATGAAATAAATAACAAATTGATAAGCATGGAAAGCAGAATTACCCAAGCAGAAGAAAGAATCTCAGAGCTTGAGGACCAAAATATAGAAATAACCCAAACTCTTAAAAACACAGAAAATAAGCTAAAAAAGACAGAACAAAACCTTCAAGAGATGAGTGACTACCTCAAGAGGCCTAACCTAAGAATAATCGGACTCCCTGAGGCAGAAAGAGAAACAGAGACCACATTGGAACAAACTTTCCACGAGATCATTCAAGAAAACTTCCCTCATCCAATCAGTGATACAAAAATTCAAACACAAGAGATTCAGAGAACCCCCGCAAGACAACAAATGAGAAGATCAACTCCTAGACACATAATAATTCGCCTAAATAAAGTAGGCACAAAAGAAAAAATCCTAAAGGCAGCAAGAGAAAAAGGCCAGATCACCCACCATGGAAGACCAATCAGAATAGCAGCAGATTTATCTGCAGAAACCCTGCAGGCTAGGAGAGCTTGGAGTCCTATCTTCAAAGTCCTAAAGGATAAACAATTTCAACCAAGAATAACCTACCCGGCCAAGCTAAGCTTCATCAGTGAGGGAGAATTAAAATCTTTCCCAGACATCCAATCCCTAAGAACTTATGCAGCCACAAAACCATTCTCTACATGAACACTTAAGAAAGTACTAAACACAGAAGAAAAGGAAAAAAGATCATCGTTCTTCACAAGAGTACAGGGAAAAGAATAAAATATCCACAACCCAACCCCAAAAGCAAAAGAAAGACAAAAAAAAAAAAGAAAAAGAAAAAACCAAGTGGAAGAACAATAACTCAATAAGAACTCCATGATAGGGATGAACTCTCACATTTCAATAATTAGTCTGAATGTGAATGGACTAAACGCACCACTGAAAAGACATAGAATGACAAAATGGATAAAATATCACCAGGCAACAATATACTGCCTTCAAGAGACCCATCTCACTAGAAAGGACATACACAGACTCAAAGTAAGAGGATGGGAAACAAATTTTCAGGCGAATGGAACACAAAAGAAAGGAGGAGTCGCGATCCTAATTTCAGACAAAATACCATTTAAGCTATCAAAAATTTAAAAAGATACAGAGGGCCACTACATAATGATAAAAGGTTCATTCCATCAACAAGAAATATCTATCCTAAACATATATGCACCCAACATAGGCGCACCAACATTCATAAAGCAACTTCTAGGAAAACTAAAGAAAGACATTGATTCTAACACCATAATAACTGGGGACTTTAATACACCACTCACAACCTTAGACAGATCAT
>NW_007259435.1:0-730 GCF_000164805.1 Carlito syrichta
CATTCAGAGAACCCCTGCAAGACAACAAATGAGAAGACCAACTCCTAGACACATAATAATTCATCTAAACAAAGCAGGCATAAAGGAAAAAAATCCTAAAGGCAGTGTGAGAAAAAGGCCAGATCACCTACCACGGAAGACCAATCAGAATAGGAGCAGATTTATCTACAGAAACCCTGCAGGCTAGGAGAGCTTGGAGCCCTATCTTTAAAGTCCTAAAAGATAAACAATTTCAACCAAGAATAACCTAACGGGCCAAGCTAAACTTCATCAGCAAAGGAGAATTAAAATCTTTCCCAGATATCTAAACCCTAAGAACTTATGCTGCCACCAAACCACCTCTACATGAAACACTTAAGAAAGTACTAAACACAGAAGAAAATGAAAAAAGAACAATGTTCTTCACAAGAGTACAGGCAAAAGAATAAAATATACATGAACCAACCCCAAAACCAAAAGAAAGACAAAAAAAAAAAAACATGTGGAAGAACAACAACTCTATAGGAACTCTATGATAGGGATGAACTCTCACATTTCAGTAATTAGCCTGAATGTGAATGGACTGAACACACCACTGAAAAGACATAGAATGGAAAAATGGATAAAATATCACCAGGCAACAATATACTGCTTCAAGAGATCCATCTCACTAGAAAGGACATACACAGACTCAAAGTAAGAGGATGGGAAACAAATTTTCAGGCAAATCGGAAAAGAAAGGAGGAGTTGC
>NW_007259435.1:886-1569 GCF_000164805.1 Carlito syrichta
CAGAAGAATCCAGATCACCAAAATAAAAGCCCAAATCCAGGACATGGAAGACAAAAAGATAATACAAAAAATCAATGAAAGAAAAAGCTGGTTCTTTGACAGGATAAACAAGATCGATGGTCCCCTAGCTAGAACGACCAAGAAAAAAAGAGAAAAAACCCAAATAAGCACAATCAGGAACACAAAAGATGAAGGCACATCTGACCCTGAAGAAATACAAAAGATCATTAGAGACTACTATGTTCACTTGTATGGAAACAAAGTTGAAAACCTTAAGGAAATGGAGGACTTTCTGAAATCACACAACCTACCTAGGTTGGAACAAGAAGAGAGTGAAACGCTAAATAGACCAATGACAATCAAGGAAATCAACTACATCATAAGAAATCTACCTTCAAAAAAAAAAAAGGACTGGTCCAGATAGCTTTCCAGCAGAATTCTACAAGACATTTAACGAGGAGCTGATACCAATCCTACTGAAGGTATTCCAGGCGATTGAAAAAGATGGAACTCTCCCCAAATCATTTTACAGAGCCAACATCACATTGATACCCAAGCCAGGTAAAGATCCAACAAAGAAAGAGAACTACAGGCCAATATCTTTGATGAACATAGATGCTAAAATTCTCAACAAGATCCTACCAAACCGGATTCAACAATACATATCAAAAATCATCCCGGCT
>NW_007259435.1:2645-6555 GCF_000164805.1 Carlito syrichta
AGAACCTATTCAGTAAATGCTGCTGGGAAAACTGGCTGACCACATGCAGAAGATTGAAACAGGACCCCTATCTATCCCCATGCACAAAGGTTAACTCCAAATGGATCAGAGACCTAAATATAAAACCTCAAACCATAAGAACCTTAGGAAAGAAAGGAAATACCCTCATGGAAATCGGAAGTGGCATCCAATTCCTGAAGAAAAGCTGAAACTCACAGTTCATAAGAGAGAAGATAAACAAGTGGGACCTTATTAAACTGAAAAGCTTCTGCAAAGCCAAAGAAACCATCAAGAGAGCAGGGAGACAGTCTACAGACTTGGAAAAAGTGTTTGCCAACACCAGGTCTGACAAAGGCTTAACATCTTGGATCTACAAGGAACTCAAACGTGCTGAAAAGAAAAACAAACTCCTTTATAAAATGGGCAAAAGATATGAACAGACACTTCACAAAAGAGGACATCCGAGCAGCCAACAAACACATGAAGAAATGCTCAACCTCACTAATCAACAGGGAGATGCAAATCAAAACCACACTGAGATACCACCTAACTCCAGTCAGAATGGCAATTATCAACAACTCAAAAAATAACAGCTGCTGGAGAGGGTGTGGTGAAAAGGGAACACTTCCACACTGTTGGTGGGAGTGTAAACTAGTGCAACCTCTGTGGAAAGCAGTATGGCGATTCCTAAAAGCTCTAAAAATCGACCTTTCATATGACCCTGAAATCCCCCTACTGGGAATATACCCTGAAGACCTCAAATCACTCTATAAAAAAGATACCTGCACACGTATGTTTGTTGCAGCATTTTTCACAATAGCAAGGACCTGGAAGCAACCATGCTGCCCATCAAAAGAGGACTGGATTAAAAAAACATGGTACATATACATGATGGAATACTACGCAGCCTTAAAAAAAGAAAATCATGAATTTTGCAGCAACCTGGATGGAACTAGAGTCTATAATACTGAGTGACCTCTCACAGAAACAAAGATCCGAGTATCACATGTTCTCACTCATATAATGGACCTTGAACATCCAATGTAATACTATAAGAAAATGACTGACAGTAGTGGGAAACTATGAGGGGAGAGGGGGATGGGATTAACAGTAGCAAATATCTGTCTGGGGATGGGAAAACACCTCTTATCAACAGGGTGCCTGAATGAAATGTATTTGTATACCTAACCCTTAACTGTACCCCACAACATCATAATAAAAAATATTGATTAAAAAAAAAAAAAATTAAAAGTTTCTAAATTTTACTTAGGAGGTAGAAACCAATTTTCTAAATAATTTGTGAGCTAAAAAATGCCCTAACAGAAATCTAAAAATAGTTAGAATAATAAAAATAGTATATGTCAAAACTGTGTGATATAATTAAAGTAGTGCATTGATGAAAAATCATAGCCCTAAATACTTAAGTTAGAAAAAAATTATTTGAAAAGTAATGATATTAGGGCCAAAGTTATGAATTTAGAAAAAGGACTACAAAATAAAATCAGGGGAACTAGAAGAAATAATGTTGACAGAAATCAAGAAAACAGAAAACAAAAACATTATGAAAGATCAAAAGCAAAAGCTGGGCCAGGCGCAATGGCTCATGCCTATAATCCCAGCACTTTGGAAGGCTGAGGCCAGAGGATTGCCTGAGCCCAGGGGTTTGAGACCAGCCTGGGCAACATGGGGAGACCTTGTCACTACAATAAATCAAAAAAATTAGATGGGCATGGTGGTGTGTGCCTGTGATTCCAGCTACTTGGAAGGCGGAGGCAGAAGGATCACCTGAGCCCAGCAAGTCGAGGCTGCAATGGCCGTGAGTATGCCACTGTACTCCAGTCTGGGCGACAAAGACTCCAACTCAAAAAAAAAAAAAAGAAAAAGAAAAAGAAAAAACTGGTTCTTTGAAAAGACCAAAAACTAGAAGAACTTCAAGTGTGATTAAATAAGAAATAATGTCATGAAAAAAAGACATAATAGGCAAACCAGATATATTAAAAAATTAGCAATAGCTTTATAAAAATAAATTTAAATGAAACATAGAAACATACATTTTAAAAAAATACTTAGCTTACTAAAACATACTAAAAAATTGAATAATTCTGTAGTTATTAATGAAATCAAAATTTCACTTAAATATCTTTCCACAGAGAAACAACATATTAGGTAAATTTTACCAAGCTTTCAAGGAAAACATCATTCCAAAAATATGTAAATTTCTCCAGAATAAAAAGAGATCATATTCAAACTCATTTCATGAAATGAGAATAACAAAGACAGCACAAGAATGGAAAGCTATATTCATTTTACAACCAATGAGTTGGCAAAGTTGAAACAATATGGATCAGCAAGATATTTCACACATTGCCATTTAAAGAGTATACAACCATTTTGGAATATAATTTAGCATAGTATTGAAATGTTCAATATTCCTATTCCCATGACAGGACCATTCCACACCCAAAAGAAATTCTTGGCCATGTGTACCAGGGCATTTTTATACATGTAAAAATATTCATATAGAACTACTTAGTATAGCAAAACAAAATCCAAAACAAAACTAGAAGCAACCCAAATGTTCATCAGTAGGAAAATGTATTTAAACACTTACAGAGTTTATAGATTGATATACTATGCAACAATGAAAGTGAATAAACTACAGATATTTGCAATAATATGCATGAATCTTATTAACATGATGCTGAGTGAGAAAAGCATGTATGTCCCAGTGTGAGATGTTTTATAAAGTTCAGAAATAAGTAAAAATAATATTAGGTCATTCAGAAACAAGTAAAACTAAATAATTGAGGTCATTTTAAAAAGAGAGAAACTAAGTCACTGCATGCTCAGAAAATCATCTCATATATGCCCAAACGATCTAGAAAGGAGCTAACTGATCCATGTGAGGAGAACAAGAATACTTTGTCCTGGGTTCCATTAAGCAAAGACACGCTCTCTTATTAGTATTTATTCATACCCAAACAAAAAGTGACTCTACTGGGAGAAAATCAGCTGCCAGAACAAATCTACCCAAGAAGCAAGAGGAGGAGGAAAGAAAAAGGTGAACATTCTGGAGGTCCATTAAAATATCAAGCACTACCCACCAGATGCCTTATCTTGTAAGACCATCATTAAAGTATCACCAAAAAAACAAAAAAACAGACAAGCAAACTAGATTTCTTCACCACTATTCAATGCATCCATGTAACCAAAAACTATCTGTACTCCTTAAAACTACTGAAATAAATAAAATAAAAGTTTAAAACGAACAGGCAAATCCTGAAATAATTATTTCCAAGCTAAATTTGATAGTTGTCCACATTCTGTCCAAAAACTTCCCTTTTCTCAATATACTTCAATTCTATGAATTGTATGAATAAGACAGTCTTAACAGCATATAAAAATGCAGGGCCTGGCACAGTAACATGCCTGTAATCCCAGTACTTTGGGAGACGGAGGTGAAAGAGAACTGCCTGAGCCCAGGAGTTCAAGACCAGCCTGGGCAACGTGGCAAGACCCCTTCTCTATAATAAATCAAAAAAAATTAGTCAAGTGTGATGGTGCACACCTGTGGCTCCAGTTACTTGGAACGCTGAATCGGAAGGATCACCTGAGCCCAGCAGGTTGAGGCTGCGGTGGCTGTGAGTGTGCCACTGCACTCCAGCCTCAGCAACAGAGTGAAAACTCCAACAACAAAACAAACAAACAACAAAAAAATACATGTAATGCTTGCTAGTCATACTTTTTAGCTGAGAGGCGGTCTTGCCATGATGCCCATATCGGTCTCAAACTCCTGGGTCCAAAGATCCTCCCACCTCAGCTTCCCAAGTAGCTGGGACTACAGGCATGTGCCAACAAGCCCAGCTGGCCACACACTTTCTAAAATTTGCAGAAAGAAGGCACTTTCAAG
>NW_007259436.1:0-3501 GCF_000164805.1 Carlito syrichta
GAACTCCTCATACTGACACCAAGTCCTCCATGTCCAGTCCCTTCCTGCCCATTTGCAGCCTTCACTCCCACAACACTGGGCTCACTTCCTCCCAGCACAGAACTCACCGGCTGATCCTCACACCCGCTCTACCTCCAAAGCCTGCTGAGCCCCTGCACATGGCTCTCCAACCAAAAAGTCCTTCATGGTCTGTGACGTGACTGGCCCCTCAAATCCTACAGGGCCATCTCACGACTTGGCTCTGAAGACATCCTTGATGGAGCCAAGTCAGCTGAACCCTAGGGACCCCACAGCAACAGCTCTCCACCCCTTCCCATTCTCTACACAGCAGGGCCAGTGCTGTTTTCCATGTCCTGAACTCTTGAGCACAACCTCTTGTTAGCGTCTGCATTCCCAGAGCCTGGAAACATGTCCAGCTCATGGTAGTCATTAGCAATTGGCCATAGTGAAAAAGAGAAGGTAATCTAGTATTTTGAAGAAAAATCACTTCTGGAGGTGGGGGGAGCCTGCATATCTCCATTTCTATTCTTATTTTTATTTGCATGAATGTATGGGGTAGGTGTGAAATTTTGTTACATGTGCATAATATGAAGTGATCAGCTCAGGATTTGTAGCTGTCCATCAGCCAAGTACAATACTTTTTTGGTTAAGTACACTCTACTCTGCAATTGAATATCAAATATATCCCTTTTATCTCACTGTATGTCTCTATGTTTCAACCCACTTCTTTCATCCTCTCCCCTACCCTGCCTCACCCTTCCTAGTATGTTATCTGTCTTCCCACTAACTAGCCTCCATGTGATCACACTTTTGGTTCCCACAAATAAATGAGAACACTTTATTTTTGTCTTTTTGTGTCTGCTTTATTTCACTTAAGATAATGGTCAAGAGAGTTCCATCAATGTTGCTGCAAATTACATGATTTCATTTTTGCATGGCCAAGTGACATTCCATTGTGTATATATACCACATTTTCTTTACCCATTTATTCGCTGATGGACACAGGTTGATTCTATAGCTTTGCTTTTGTGAATAGGGCTACAACAAACATGTGAGTGCAGGTATTTCTTTGATATTTTATCTATTTTCCTTCAGGTAGATATCCTGTAGTAGAATTATTAAATTGAGTGGTAATTCTGTTTTTAGTTTTTTACGAATGTTTCACACTGTTTTTCCATAGAAACGACACTTTAAATCTTCCTGGAGGGAAGCACACTGGGGAAGGGGTTGAATGCAGCTTATTTTATTTAGCTTCTTATGTTAACAGATTAGAGAGCACCATAGCTCAGTTAGGTGCAAGCCACCCGGAAGTGACTACAGACTCAATGAGGCTTTGAACAACCTGGTAGGAAACCAGTGGTATTCACTCTTTCTTCCTCTGTGTAGGCAAAAACAAAGTAGCTACCAGAAGCATGCCAGAGCTTATTCCAGGTAAAAATACCAAGAAGCAGTGATAACATTTTTTTCTTACTTTTGTTATTAATTGTTCATTAAAGATGGAATCTTGCTCTGTCACTCAAATTGAGGTGCAGTGGTGTGATCACACTCCCTGCAGGCTCAAACTCCTTGGCTCCAGCCATCTTCCTGCCTTAGCCTCTCCAGTAGCTGGGCTAACGACTTATACCATCTCATCCACTATTTTTTTTAATTGTGTAGGGACAGAGTCCTTCTATGCCGCCTAGGCTGGTCTTCATCTCCCAACCTCAGGCAATCTTCACACCTCAGCCTTCTAAAGCTTTGGAATGACAGGCATGAGTCACGGTGCCACACTAGATATAATGCCACACCAGACATAATTGACACTGAGTTTGATGGATGGAAACTGAAACTCAATAGTATGTTTTGCATATATTATGCATTTGTGAAGTTAGCAAGAAAACTATAGAAATAGTGGCAATGTTTGTTCCTGTGATATTGAATTAGTGCTCCTGCACACGTCTATTGGGAGTTTTGTGACATAATATGGTAAGATTATTATTCTACCTTATTGCAACCACTGTATTTGTCCTCCTTCATTACAAAACTGTAGGATCAGTCTTTGTGTTGTAGCCTAAATGCTTTGATGCAAAGAAGACTGTCAAATGAATTATCTTCATTGGTATTAATAGAATAAAGGTGAATTACTTTTACTTGATGTATTATTCTCCTTTTTCAGGTTGGTCATCCCAGCTTTCCATTTACATTATATTCATCATAAAAATCAACCAAATACTTAACAGTTCCACACTGAGGGACATGATTACATATCCCACTGTATCTGACCAGAAGATCCACTGTCTGACCCTGGAAAGGATATGTGTTAATTTGCTGTATTTCAGACTGGAAGCTTGCGTGTCATGAAATCAGCTGAGGATACTAGTGTCAGAACTCTGACAATCACATATCTCAGTGATTTTTCAAATTTATATGTAGTCAAAAAATCCTTTGTTCAAACATCACCTTATCTGGAAATGAAATGTGTAAAGTGAGGAAATGGCAGCAGCTCTGATTAAGGGACAAGAGATATGGTTGCCAGATGTGACTTCTGAGCTTCCAAGGAACATCCGAGAGCTTAACCATCTGCCTCCTCCACCCACAGAAGGACCTGGTGCCAGGAGACAGAGACATTCCTCTGCATGTGAAAGGTAGAGCAGGGCAAGGTCAAGGTCAAAGTCTTAGTCCAGACTTGGTCTTTACTTGCTCCATAGCATGAGCTTCAGTAGAAATGCAGAATCATCTTTGTGAGTCTTATTCCAGTCCTATGGCTATGACCTCAGGCAATTTCTTGATACTCCTCTGACACATTCAATCCTGTTCTTTTCCTCCTCAGACACATTTGATAGTTCTTCATTGCCCAGAGAAAAAACTTGGGTTCATTGCTATGCCACCAAAATCCACACTGGTTAGGCCTCTGTGTCCCTTGAAGGCACTCCTTGATAAATCCTGCACTGCAGCCTGGTCACCATACTCAGTGTCTCCTGAAATTCATATTTTACTCACATTCTCTATCTATCAAAATCCAAGTCAACTTTCAAAGTCTGGTTGAAGTCATTGTACTCTATCCTCATTGTCAGAATAAATCACTTCCTCCTTTGACTTTTCAAGTCTTAATCCCTTGTATCAGTAAGGATCTATTCAGGAGACAGAAACCATACCACCTATTTGGACAGAGAAAATTTAATATAAATAATTCTTGCCAGGCACAATGGCTTACACCTGTAATCCCAGAGTTTGGGGGCCAATGAGAGAGGAGTGCTTGAGTCCAGGAGTCTGAGACCAGCCTGGGCAGCACAGCAAGACCTCGGGACTATAAAAATTATTATTATTAATAATAAAAATAAGCCGGGCTCGGTGGCTCAGCCTGTAATCCTGCGCCTTGGGAGGCTGAGGTGAGTGGATTGCCAGAGCCCGTGGGTTTGAGACCCACCTGGGCAACTTGGCGAGACCTCATTTCTACAATAAATCAAAAAATCAGCCGGGTGTGGTAGCACGTGCCTGTAGTTTCAGCTACTTAGAAGGCTG
>NW_007259436.1:4118-6010 GCF_000164805.1 Carlito syrichta
TTCAACACATTGCCCATTTCATGATAGGTGATTACAAGTGTGTCTGTCCACACCATTGAATGTTCAGCAGTTTTTGACCAAAAGAAGCAGGAACCTAATTCCCCACCTTCCCTATTCACCTGAACTCATTGTAACCAAATTTTTCTTTGTTTCCACAGATGAAAAAAGTCCTCTAAGTGAAACATTTTGCCAATGTAGAAGAGGTGAAATAAAAAATGTCAGAGGCACTAGAAGGCACCAAAATGGATGAGCTCAAAAACTGTTTTGAGCAATGAAAAAAGTGTCTCAATAGATATATTGCATCACACAGAGAGTATATTGGTGGTGACTGAAGTCTAAACATGTAAAGACAAATACAAAACATTTTATAAATAAATGCCTTTTTTGAGGTCCCTCCTTTTAGAATTGCTTTGGATATAATTAGTTAAGATGAGGTCATATTGGAGTAATGTGGTTCTCTAATGCAATATGACTAATGTTCTTATAAGAAGAGGAAATCTGGGCACAGACAGCAAACAAGGAATGTACCAGGTGAAGATGAAAACAGAGATGGGGGTGATGCATTTACAAGTCAGAGAATATGTAAACTGCTGGCAAACCCCCAGCAGCTGGGGAAAGGCATGAACCAGATTCTCCCTCAAAGTCCTCAGGGGAAGCAACCCTGCTGACACTTTGATTTGGACTTCCTGCCACCAGAACTACCAGACAAGACACCTCTGTTCCTTAAACCTCTAAGTCTGTGACATTTTGATACAACAACCTGAGCAAACTAACATGTTATGATGAATTTTCAGCTAGTTCACTGAAAAGGCAAAAAGAAAACAGGAAGGTATTGCAGAGGCAAATAAAGGTAGCAGCTTCCACCCCACAGGGGATGAAAAAAAGAGGGAGGACACAGGGGAGGAACCCACAGACCTGAGACTCAAACCTGTGGGATGGGTACATGCTTGGCTGAATCTGGGCTCGCTGAGGAGCCTGAACACCCGGCTTGGTGAGCATTGGACACCAGGAAAACTGGACAAGCTTTTGCCTGGTGAAGTCACGTGGTTGTGGCAGCACTGAGGGTGATAGGAAGGAAGAGGCCACAATGGAGAGATGAGATTTGCAAAGTCCTGGCTCCGTACTGCAGAAGACAGTGTTGAAACTGAGAGACAAAGATGTAATGAGCACATATCCTTCTTAGCATTTATTTTTGCCTTGTAGAATAACTGTCTGTGTGTGTTCAACCATCTGCTTTAGTACTTAATGTAATGTAGCTTCTCCCCAGCACATGATATTGCCTTTTTCTTTCTTTCTTGAGTCAGGGTCTCACTCTATCACCCAGCCTGAAATGCAGGGACACAATTACGGATCGCTGAAGCAACAATCTTCTGGGCTGAAGAGATTTTCCTGCCTCAGCCTCCCGCATAGCTGGGACTACAGGTTTGCACCACCATGCCTGGCAAATTTCTCTATATTTTTTATTTTGTAGAGATGAGGTCTCACTATGCTGCCCAGGCTGGTCTCAAACTCCTGAACTCAAACAATCCTCCCACCGCAGCCTCCCAAAACGCTGGGATTACTGGCATGAGCCACCCTGCCTGGATGTTATTGCCCATTTCTTATAGTGGCAATCCAAGAGACCTCAGTGAATAAATTAATAAAAGGAAAAGGAGAAAGGAAGGAGGGAGGAAAGGACAGAATAGGATGAGAGGAAGGAAGAGGGAAGGAGGCAAGGAATAGCTGGTTACAGTTGTGTGCTTCTGATGACCCTAGGGCACCCTATGCTGCCCCAGGAGTGCAGAGAGTTGGGACTTCCATGGGGTCTTGGAGGAGAGGGTATGAGGATGGAGACATCATCAATCAGCATGTCTGTCTGCCCCTGGTCCAGTATGGGACCTGCCAAAGAGACG
>NW_007259437.1:0-502 GCF_000164805.1 Carlito syrichta
GACCATTTGCATTAACACTGACTGCTGACCATTTGCAATAACACTGACCACTGACAATTTGCATTAATACTGAGCACTGACCATTTGCATTAACACTGAGCACTTACAATTATCATTACCACTGAGCACTATTTGCATTACCTCTGAGCACTGACCATTTGCATTAGCACTGAGTGCTGACTATTTGCGTTATCACTGTGATGCAACCCCCCTAGAAACCACCCCCAACCAACTAACCAACTTCAAAAAAAAAAGGCTCTCCTAACTTCAAAAAAAAAAGGCTCTCCTAACTTCAAAAAAAAAAAAAGGCTCTCCTAACTTCAAAAAAAAAGGCGTCCCCTGTCTGCAAAAAAAAAAAAATAGCCGGCTCGGTGGCTCAGCCTGTAATCCCGCGCCTTTGGGAGGCTGAGGTGAGTGGATTGCCTGAGCCCGCGGGTTGGAGACCCGCCTGGGCAGCGAGACCTCATCTCTACAATAAATCAAAAAATCAGCCAGGCGTGGT
>NW_007259437.1:634-7003 GCF_000164805.1 Carlito syrichta
CAGAGTGAGACTCCAACTCAAAAAAAAAAAAAAAATAGACCTCCTAACTTCAGGAAAAAAAGGCCCCCCTTAACCGCAAAAAAAAGGCCCTACTAAGTGCAAAATATTTTTTAAAAAATAGACCTCCTAACTTCAAAAAAAAAATAAATCCTAACTTTTTCTTACCTCGGTCCTCAGGCGCAGCAGTCTCTGCACAGGCAAGCCCGTGACTCGGCCCCATCACACCGGAGACTGAGAGGAGGAATCGAGAGACAGAGAGAAAGAGGGGAGTCGGAGAGTGCGACGCACATTCCACACATGCGCACTGCGGGCCGACGAGTCGCCTGCTAGGCAGGACCGGCAGTGGCAGCAAAAACACCCGGTGGGCCAGATAAATGTCCTCGGTGGGCCGCATGTGGCCCGCGGGCCGTAGTTTGAGGACCCCGATCTACAGGGAAGCCAAGGATCCCCTGAAGCTACCCACTGGGAATACCTAGGAGATAAGGGGAGGTGCATCCTCCATTAGCTTTAAGGAATGTCGTTCAGGAAGGTGCAGGAGAATTAGAATCCTTGTCAGACCTTCTCTAGGGGCTATGATAATAGTGGGTCTCTGTGTCACAGGTTCTCCAAGACATCCACAGGTGTTCAATAAGGAAGTCAAAGCAGTCACGGCAGTCACGTGCAACATCTCCAAGAAAAGGATTTAAGCCAGGACTCTGGGGGGCCACACTCGCCTAGAGTGTAGGCCCACTCCCTGTCTGTGGGGGGTGAACTTTTCTTAATAAATCTTTTCTTCTCTCACCTCTGTTGTTGCAATTCTTTGTATTTACTCGGATCTCTGGGTTGCCAGTGTGCACCTCCAGTATGCCAGCTCCGGCAGTGCTGCACCTCCCTGCGCCTCTCCCTCTCCATCCATCCACCCGCACCCTATCTGGGCCCTAACAATAACCAGGAAGGATCCTCAGACACAGAGAAGGGACTGAGGGTCCTCACCAAGCCCAGACAGACTTTCCCTCTATTCCTCTGAGGAAAGCTCCAAGAAATGACCTGGGGATGTAATCTGCAGATTAAAACAAACTTTCTTTTTGTGTGGCTTCCCCCTCATCTTTCCATAACATCTTCCTTCCATCTGTTGGGTCCATTCAATCTCCCTAATCATTTACTGCCCCTCAAAAGAATTGTCTACAGTCCCCATCTAACCTATGGATAAGAGTTTACAAACTCCTATACTCCACTGGGTTATTGGATGTTCACTGTATAATTTTCTCCTGTGCACATTAACAAATGTGTATGCCCAATAGAATATTACGTAGCCATAAAGGAGGACAAATATATGGACTTTCACAGCAACTTGGATGGATTTAGAGTCTGTCATACTCAGTGGTCTATCACAGAAACAAAGAAGAGAGTACCATATGTTCTCACTCATAAGCAGACATTGAACAATTATAATACTATAAGAAAGCGTTTGGCAGTAATGGGAAACTGTCAAGGGAGAAGGGTGGGATTGGCAGTTGAGGGAAACTGCTAGGGGAGGGAGGGCCATAACTCATCAACAAGGGTACTGTATAATCAATGTTTGTATACCTAACCCTGAATTGTACTCCACATCTGTATAATAAAATAATAATAATAATAAATAAATAATTTTTTTTTAAAGCAGGCAAAAGACATGAATAGATGTTTCTCAGAAGAAGATATGCGGGCAACCTACAGACACATGAAAAAGTGCTCAGTATCACTCATCATCAGAGAAAAGCAAATCAAAACCACATTGAGATACCACCTAATCCCAGTAAGAATGGTCATAATTAATAAAACAAACAATAACAGATGCTGGCAAGGATGTGGAGAAAAAAGAATACTTCTACACTGCTGGTGAGAATGCAAACTAGTGCAACCTTTCTGGAAGACATTGTGGCAATTCCTGAAAGAACTAGAAATTGACCTTCCATATGACCCAGCAATTCCCTGTTGGGAATATACCTGGAAGAACTCAAATCATTCTACAAAAAAGATACCTGCACATGTATGTTTGTTGCAGCTCTATTCACAATGGCAAAAACGTGGGAACAACCAGGCTGCCCATGGAAGCTGAACTGGATTAAAAAAATGTGTTACATACACACAATGGAATATTATGCAGCCATAAAGGAGGACAAACATATGGACTTTGCAGCAACTTAAATGATTTAGAATGGATCATATTCTGTGATCTATCACAGAAACAAAGAACAGAGTACAATATGTTCTCACTCATAAGCGGATTTGAACAATTATAATACTATAAGAAAGAGATTGGCAGTAGTGGGAAACTGTCAGGGGAGGTGGGGAGATTGGCAGGTAAGAGAAACTGTCAGAGGAGGGGGGGCACATCTCATCAACAAGGGTACCTACATAATCAATGTTTGTATACCTAACCCTGAATTGTACCGCATATCTTTAAAGTAAAAAAAAGAAAAACAACAACAAAGAACAAATGTGTATGCCTTTTTGCCCACTAATCTGCCTTTTGACAGCTGGCTTTCAGCAAACCTTCCATGAAGTTGAATCTTCAGTGAACTGTCTCCCCTTGTCCTTACACTGGAACATAATTCCTCAATAAAATGGCATCCTCAGCCAGGCTCAGTGGCTCAGCCTGTAATCCCGTGGTTTGGGAGGCCGAGGCCAGTGGATTGCCTGAACCTGAGGTTTCAAGACACACCCCCCACCAGCAACTTGGCGAGACCTCTCTACAATAAATCAAAAACTAGCCGGGCGAGGTAGCGCGCGCCTGTAGTTCCGGCTCCTTGGAAGGCTGAGGCAGAAGAATCGCGGGAGCCCAGCGGGTCGAGGCTGTGGGGACCCGGAGCATGCCACCGCACTCCACTCTGGGCGACAGAGTGAGACTCCAACTCAAAACAAAAAACAAAAAAAAAAAACAGTGAAGCATCCCCAGTCACATCTTATCCAGAAATAGCTGGTGACCAGACATGACTTGCCTTCTGTTGTTGCGACCAGACAGTTCCAAATGAAATGTCTGTGAATGGTTGGCCTGTAGTGAATTAGCCCCAAATTGAATCCCCTTGAAATTCAGAGGGCTCCAGGTTGGAAAAGAACTTATCAAGCACCTGAATAAGTAAAACAAAGCTATTTTGATACTTATGTATACAGATTCTAAATGGAAATGCATACACACAATGAGATAACTTGATAAAGGCAACAAAAATAAACATCACCTTTATCTCAGAGGGTGGATATGGTGTTTTAGGAGCTGAGGGTGTAAAATCTACATCTCAGAAAAGGCATTGTGCAATAAAAAGCACTTAATATCAGGCAAAAATCCCACGATCTGTTTCACAGCCTCATTCCACCCACCTTGTTGGCTATTGAACTTTTTTTCTCGGAACAAGTCCACAGTTCACTGTTCTTCTGTTTATTATCTTAATTGTTATTTTCCATCTCTTCTAGTTTTTCATCAAATTGTGGAGACCTTTAAATGCATATGGATCTATATAAGTTACTTGAAACCTGCATTTTTGTTACATGCTTTGGAATAACATAGTTTCATCCAATCCTTGTAACTGAACTCTTTCTGCTCATTCACTTACTCACCCCTGAAACGGTCCTTGTTCTTATGAGCCTTTGGTTCTTCCATCTCATTTCTTCTCTGGAACTTGAAGATAACCACAGTAGTCCTGTATTTGTGTGTCCTTTGTGAAAAGCATTCCTAGCTGATGAATTGACATGTACCACAATAGATGCTGTGATATCACAAACACATTCAGATGGGGGGAAAACATTTGCAAGCAGCAAATGTGGGAGATAAGCAATTAAAGAATGAAGTCCAAACTGGGAAAAATTGAACACAAATGAAAAAATTCACAATTCTGAGCTTCCTGGGGCTCACGAAGCATACAGGTTCCAGTCTGAGGGTGCTGGTGGGAGGCAGTGGAAAGGCAAACAATCTCTGGTCACCCTCACTCCCACCCTCGGTACTGTCCGGTTGTGTGTGCATTGTACATAACAGCAGTGACAGTGGAAGGGACAGGAAGGAACATTTGATTTGAAAGAGCATATGCTGCCCTTTCCCTAAGAGGGTCTCTCCCAGTGTGCAGAGTGGCAAACCACAGGGTGGGTAGCTGAGTTTCCTGCACAGAGAAGACAAGTAGATCCCGCTGCCCATACAGCTGCCCCATTACCTAGAGCCGGTAGTTTCGAACGCACCTTGACTCTGTTAACTTGAAAGGAAACCAAAGGCATTTCACCCCAAAATATAGATATTTGACACTTTTTGAAACGGCTATTTAAAAAATCTTCATTGGTGAAATAAACAGCCAGGCTTTCTCTGAAGCCTTTCCCTCGTCTGGATCTGAAAGCATGGCCTCCACCACAGACCACCCCCATTCTTGATGAGGGCGGCTCTGAGGTTGCCTGAGATGTTTCTGTCTGTGTGATAAGACTGCCTGTGCTTGCTATGCTCGCCTCCTACTCTTTCCCGGTACTGGCGTTGCCACCTCTTACAGGGCTCAGAGAAACTCTGACTAGGGCCATTGTTCTTAGGCACTTTCATTTACCCTGAAAATAATTTACTCCTACAATCCCATCTCCCCCCTCCACAGTGAAAAGAATATTTAAATGACAACCATCTTGCCTTTCTTTGGGCATCTACATTTTGTCTGACTCTCATGCATACATGTGCATGCTAACAAATGTGTATGCCTTTTTTCCTTCTAATTTAGTATCAGTTTGTTTTATAGACTCAAATTATGAAAACATTAGGGAGAAAATTTAGACTTCCTAACAATCACAACTGTCACAACGACTATGATGCTAACATTTTCTGCATCATAAAATCCATGTGAAAGTTTTTGACCTGCAAGTATTTAGCATTTGCTTGAGTGAACAAGGTGAACCTCAACCCAGCGGATACTGTCTCGAGCAGCATCAGAAAAGGTATTGGAGGGTTACAGTGAAAACCTGTATCAGACTGAGGGTTCACAATGCTTGCACTGGCAACCTTCGGTGCAATGAGAGTGCTAGATAATAATAACGGGCTAAATTCAATTTATGTAGCAGAAAATCAGGTGAAATGGCCACATCATTTACAACAGCAGCGTCTAGAAACCTGTTCTTCCATTGTTTGGGACCCTGTGCTCTAGTGCTCGCCTGGTGTGCAAAAGGTCTCTTTCACAGCTCTGGGAAACGCTGAGTTCCTTGCGTGTCCCTCACACGTTCATTGCCATAGTAACTAATGCACTTTAATGAGAGCACAGCACAGGGAGACTGAAATGAAGTAATAAAAGTAAAAGGGATAAAGTGTTATTAGGTTGAAAGAATACAAAACGAAGATTATGCTACATAAAGTGTTACTGATTTTATTAATATAGATTTACAAAGATATGCCAAATCCACATTTTAGCTGCCCATGAATAATGCCAACAGTAAACTATATCCTACTGATAAGACATCACTTGTATTTTTTTCTTCAGGATCCAATTTTCCAAATTAATAACCATTTTTATTAATTTTCTTGGATGAGGCACCTAAAAACCGGGAATATTTCCTGCATTCGGTCCCCATTTATTTTCCATGAACAGACTTAAAATGAAGTCAGACATAATTCTAATATTATTCTGTGATCAAATCAATCTGTCAGGCAGGGTTAGAGTTTGGGGTAATTTGTTTTTCCCTAACTTGTCTGCAAGCTTTAAAGGGAGGCATTTTTTTTTTTAAGTTTACAAAACACCAGAACACTTTATTTTTAAGAAAAAGATACAATGTCTCATTTTCTATTCTTAGCATACATTTTAATTCTTTCCAGTGGAACCAAAACCTCCTGCGCCCCTTTCAATGTCATCTAAAACTTGAACTTCTTCCATTGCTGGATAAAAAATCCGTTCACAAATGAGCTGCGCCTTTCGATCGCCCTTTTTGACTTCAAACCCTTCTTTGCCCAAAGCAAACAGCACAACGGCAACATTTCCGCTATAAGCTTCATCTACGACACCAGCTCCTCCATCTATAA
Organism: Carlito syrichta; assembly: GCF_000164805.1. Taxonomy (NCBI): domain Eukaryota; kingdom Metazoa; phylum Chordata; class Mammalia; order Primates; family Tarsiidae; genus Carlito; species Carlito syrichta. The sequence goes on from NW_007259437.1 coordinate 6,621, forward strand.
CGTGCCCTGCCGCCAAGCCAGAACGTGGAGCTGCTCTTCGGGACACCCAGGAGGAAGAGCGAGCCGAACGTCCGCTGGCGCAAGAGCCTTCTCCCCAGGGGGTACCGAATCATCACAGGCCCCGTACAGCCCGCGGCCCGCGGCCCCCCGAGTCCCGGCCGAGGCGGGCGCCGAGGGCCGGGCAGAGCGGAGCCGCAGGCCGCCCTTCTCCGCCGGCCGGGCCGCCTGCGGGGCGAAACGCAGGGCTCTCCGCCGAGCAGGGCACGGCCGAGACAGAAGACCCGCAGAGGGAGGGAGAGCGCGAGCTGAGCGGGCGGCGATTTGCAAGGGCGGCATAAAGGAGGAGCACAAGTCCGGTGCCACGTACTCAAGAGCGGAAAGGC
>NW_007259437.1:7023-13331 GCF_000164805.1 Carlito syrichta
CAACGGGAGGAGGGGAGGATACGAGTGTGCTCGGAGGCCCCCCAAGGCCATGCTGTGTCACCGTCGGTGCCGCAGCATCACCCCCGGGACCTGCCAGCCCATGAGCGCCTCCCCAGGGGCCCCGGGAGCACACGAGGGAGCTGGCCGGCGCCCTGCGCTCCACAGGGTGGCAGCGCGTTCTTCCCCGTGCTGGCGCTGTGTTCAAGGCTTGATAGAGCCTTGTCGGTGCACCCTCTCCCCACGTTCTCATCCCGCACTGTGGGAGGCCGAGGCCAGCGGACTGCCTGAGCCCGCGGGTTCGAGAACCGCCTGCGCAAGTTGGCGAGGCCCCGTCTCGACCACACATCGAAAATCAGCCGGGCGTGGCAGCGCGTGCCTGTAGTTCCGGCTACTCGAAAGGCTGAGGCGGAAGGATCGCCGGAGCCCAGCAGAGAGCCAGTGAATCTCTCGTTGTCTTCTTCACCCCTCCTGCCATCGCCACCAAAGCTTCTATCTATGGAAAAGCGACAGCCCTCACTTGCTGAATATTTATAATATGCCAGGAGCAACGTCAAGCCTTCACATTGTCTTACTTTATCCTCACAGTGACCTTATGAAGAAGGTGTTACAGGTCCTGATTTTCAAATGAAGAGGCCAAAGGACCTGATCTTTCTGGGTTTTAGCCGCCATACCCAACGCCTCCCACATACATCCCAACCTTACAGGTTGCCGTGGCCTTGACACTGGAATAGCATGGCATGGGGGAAAGTGCTAGCGAGTAGAAAACCCAACTGCCCTAACCCTGAGCACGTTATTGAACCGACCAAGCCTAAATATCGTCATCTGTAAATGGGAAACTTTGCATCCACCGAGCTGAATAAATTGCAATAAGGATCAAATGAAATATTTTGTAAAAGCACTTAGCACATATGAGCTCCACAGAGGCTCCTGTCTTGATGCGAAGACAGTCTCCCCTTTCTCAGCATTGGCCTGTGGCTGCTGAACCCTGCCCCAAGTCCACATAACACGCTCTTGACAATCCCCCTCTAGCCACAGCCCAAATCTGCTCAGCATCCTCATGGCAAGTCTCCTGCCCAAGGCCTTGTGCTCCCTAGGCTTCTGACGTATTGGCGTGGAGTCCTGCTCATCACTCCAACAGTGCAGGTGCTTCCTTAGGTTTTGTCTCTGTGTCATCGGTTCCCTCTTCATCTAAAATGGTGAATTTAGAATTTCACACCTGGAGAAGCAGACCTTGAAGGCCAAGCCCAGGCCTGCTGCCATAGATCTTCTGGATGTTGGACCCAAGAATCGGAATCATTAGGTTCCCCAAATGAGTCATCGATTCATTAAAGCACAGGAAATCCACATTGACCTTTAAAACAAGAAGCTGGGGTTTAATCCCCAATGTCAGATGTTAAAGAATAGCAATTTCTGAAGATGTCCTTGTTATGCAGATGTTTTACTGTGATTTTAGGTATCATAACTATAATAATGTAAATTACATGAACAAATAACAATAGTGATGCTTTTTGTTGTAGTAGGGAGTTAGAAAATAAACAGAAAGCAGGCTGAACGTGGAAGTTTCCAGATAATAGGATCAGCTGAGAAAGAAATTCAATCAAATGTTTCTCAATACTCTCCTACAGAGGGAAAGAGAGAGAGAGAGAAATTGCTGTACAATTCTGTTTTCTAAAATGTCTAACATAGAGTACCATGTGGCCCTGGGTGTATAGCAGATCATCTCATAAGAGACAGAAAACTTACATTAAAGTTGATGGACTTCAGAGCCACCAAATAAGTGGAGTTTCCCTCCACACAAGATGACTTGCTCAACACACCTGAGTTCGTTATTTCTTCCACTTTTTATTATAAAAATATTTAACTACACAAAAGAGTTGGAAAGTAAATATAATGAACACCAAAGTACTCTTCATCTGCGTCCAGTCCATGTTCACATCCTGCATGGCTGCTTTATCTCAAACACATGTACATTTGTTGTGTGTGCTCAGAACCACATGAAATTATGTTGCAGGTGTTGCAACACTTGAGTTCCAAATATTTCTTAGCATACAAGAATAAGGTAATAGTCTAAAATTATATAATACACATCTCATTTTCAAATGATATTTAAAATGTATAGTTATTTTTTTCCTTTTAATCCTCCAAAAGTGTTCAACCAGAATGCATGCACTGCATCCTAACCCTCTTTGGTCTTCTTACAACCTGGAGCCTCGCACAGCCTCCCATTACATCATGCCATGGATTTTTCTGAAGAGACTAGAGCAGTTCCACATTCCAGATTTGCCTGACTGATTTATCATGGTGCATGTAAGATGTTCCTGTATCTGCTATTTTTCCTGTAAGCTCTAAATTATGTCTAGAGACAATACTTCCAGATTAAACATTTAGAGAAAAATACCACTCAGGTGATGTGGGGCACTTCCTATGAGAAAGTAACAGCAGGTTTTCCCACCAAAGGTAGTGCCAAATGTCTGGGGTATGGTGGTGACTGCTTAATCTCTTAATTTCAAAATTACATTGTCCTCTTTGAAATCGGTAAGGAGGCCGGGCTCAGCGGCTCAGCCTGTAATCCCAGCACTCTAGGAGGCCAAGGCGAGTGGATTGCCTGAGCCTGCAGGTTCAAGGACTGCCTGGGCAACTTGGCGAGACCTCATCTCTACAATAAATCAAAAATTAGCCAGGCGTGGTAGCGTGCACCTGTAGTTCCAGTTGCTTGAAAGGCTGAGGCAGAAGGATCACCGGAGCCCAGCAGATTGAGGCTGCGGTGACTGGGAGCGTGCCTCTGCACTTCAGTCTGGGTGACAGAGTGAGACTCCAATTCAAAAAAAAAAAGAGAAAGAAATTGGTAAGGAATTGGAGGAGTGATGCTTTGTCACTATGTAAATATTCTGTTCCCAAAAAATCTTTCAATGAACAATTTCAACCTTCATTGATAATTCTTACCAAAATCAGGTATTAATTTGGGCTTAGAAAATAGTCATTTTCACATTCTGCTATTCTTCGTTCACTAATTAGGTGACAGTATTTTATTTTTTAGAGTTTTCTTTATTTTCTTTTTTTGTAATACCACACTGAATTCATGAATTTTTATTCATTAAGTGTGTTTCAGTTATTATGGCTGTGTAAAAAATTATCTCAGTGGATAAACAATATGTGAGATAGACACACAGGGAATATTATTCCGCCTTAAAAAGGAAGGAAATTCTGACACATGCTACAACATAGATGAACTTTAAGGACATAATGTTAAGTGAAAGAAGCCAATCATAAAAGGATAAATACTGTGTAATTCCATTTCTATGAGGTCCCTAGAGGAGTCAAACTCAGAGACAGAAAGTAAAATGGTGGTTACCAGGGGCTGGAGGGAGGAAAAACAGGGATTTAGTGCTTAATGGGTGTAGAGTTTCAGTTTTGCAAGATGAAGAGCTCTGGAGATGGACGGTGGTGACTGGTTATACAGCTACGGGAATGCATTTAATGCCACTGAACTGTACATTAGCAAATTAAGATGTTCAAGTTCATGTATATTTTCATAAATAATAGATTTATATGTTTAACACAATTTTAGAAAATAAAAAGATAAATAAATAAAGTCATTTCAAAAAGTAGTGGCATAAAACTGCCACTTCTTGAACTCACTGATATTGTGGGTCAGAATTTGAACAGAGAACGTCAGGGGTGGCCACCTGTGCCTGTCCCAGCCTTCAGCCAGAGGCTTTGAAGGACAGGGGCAGGAGTGACCTGAGTTGACACTGGGGTGGCTGGGGTCTCCGTTCCTCCTCTATGATCCTTGCTGTGTAGTCTCTCCAGATGTGCTCATTTGGGTTGCCTTACAGTGTGGGTGTCAAGTGCAAGAGAGAGAGAGAAACAGGCAAGTTTTATCCTTTTTTTGTTGACCTAGCCACGGAAGTCATATAAGCATCTCTCTAGGCTGAAGTAGTCACAGCACAGATCTGGATTCAAGGAAGAAACATAGAACTTCATCTCAGCAGGAGGACTTTTAGTCACATTCTACTAAGAGCACAGAACACATGGGATCTCAGGCTCACACATGCACACACACATGCATACACACATGCACACACATACACACACATGCATGCACAGACATCAAAAAAAAAAATCTGCCGGCCATAAGTTAAAACTACCAATTGCATTCATTGTTCTCTGTATTGTTAAATTGCCCCAAATCCTGTATCATCTGGACATCACTTGGAGTCTCGGGTTAGATTTACTTGCTTCTGTTTGTGTTCAATATTGGGTTTATTTTATTCTCTCTGATTCAATTTTTTGGAGATTCTGTATATGTATGAACATATAGACATGCGCGCTCACACACACACACACACACACACACACACACACACATCCCTAGTTCAAAAGCCAAATTTATCTTAAAACAAAAAATCAAGCCGGGCTCGGTGGCTCAGCCTGTAATCCCGTGCCTTTGGGAGGCTGAGGTGAGTGGATTGCCTGAGGCTGTGGGTTCGAGACCCACCTGGGCAACTTGGCGAGACCTCATCTCTGCAATAAATCAAACATTAGCCGGGCATGGGAGCACGCGCCTGTAGTTCCAGCTACTTGGAAAGCTGAGGTGGCAGGATCGCTGGAACCCAGCAGGTCGAGGCTGCGGTGGCCAGGAGCGGCCACTGCACTCCAGTCTGGGCGACAGAGTGAGACTCCAACTCAAAAAAAAAAAATAAAATTCTCAGAGACATCTCTCTCCCACTCCTGCCCCTATCATCTCTGCTTGTCACAATCCAAAGCCAACCATTCTCTTGTATCTCTTATTACTTTCTCATGGTCTCTACTCACTTCTGCACAAGCAATAGTGAGCTCACACAGTGCACTGTTCTTACGTTTTGCCATGACCAGGAGGAATGCACAACCCCACCAGGTTCACATGATGGGGGAGCCCCGGCCAGCATGGTCTCTGGGTGACTCTGCACTCACCTTATGTTGCGCTCAGCCATGAGGCTTCGGAGACTGTCCCTGCAGCAGGGCTCGTCTCACCCTGACCCTTTGCCAATCCCCACTGCCTCTGAGAGTACCTTGGAGAAGCAGCCTTCATGTTCATTCATCTTCATTTTCTCTCCACTACCTTTTACTTACAAGTAAGCACTAAGCATCATGATCAAGAATACGAATGCCACACCAACTAACTCAAGGATTCACGGGAGTCTCTTTATGTGGTCAGTGAAATGCATATTATTCACTTTCCCTTTCAGTGTGCGTCATAAATTCCTTATGTGAGTCTGAATAAGTGAGAAGCCAGCGGGCTTCTGCTGAGGTGCAGGGTTTAAGGCCATGTTTGCAAAGTGTAATCCAGAAATTGGGAAGCAGTGGCCACAGCCACACAGCGCTCTCCACACCCTCCTCTCTTTCAGTGCAAGACTGACCACATGCCGGGTGCCAGCTCTGTCACAGCCACTCAGCTTTCTGCCAGCAGCAGAACAATGCCTCTGGCCCCTGCAGCTGTCCACATCCACTGCACTGCAGGAGCTGGTCACTGTCTTGGTCCTTGGTAGCAAGAGCATCTGGGAACTGTCTCTGTGTGTCGACTTACCTTTCCCACTTCTCACGCTGGGAAGACGGCGAAATGAGGCCGAAAGTGCCCATCAATCCACTGTGTAGACAGTCAACGCACATTCTGAGGCTTCGTCCCGTTGCTATGACCACAGCTGTTCTTCTAGCCTTAGCTCCTCACCATGTCCAGAGTCAAGTTGGGTTGACGCATCTGTTGGGTGCTCTTACTCTTTCTTGTCTCAAGCCCCATCCTTTGCTAACAAGTCCTCAGGCAGCTGCTGCCCCAGACCTCTCCCGGAATGTCTCACTGCTCAAAGCTCCACAGGCCAAGAGCTCAACAGGCCTCATGACCCAGCAAGGTGTCCCTTTTCCCGGCACCACGTGTGTTTCTCCAGTTGCAGAGGCGGGAACCCAGACTTAACGTGGGATTTCTTCCTCCCCCTCAGGGCCAAGCCCTGTGATGGCCACCCCCTCCCCACGAGCTGTTGAGGCCACTCCACGCACGGCACCAGCCCCCTCACACGTGGCCTCCTCACACGTGGTCTCCACATCAAGGCCGGCGTCTGAAAGGCGGAGCCGGACGCTCTCTCTCTCGAGACCGCCCTCCCCGCGGCCCCCTCGCGCCGCGACCCGGCCCTCTGGCCCCCGAGCCACCCCTGCGTCTCTTCCCGCACCCGCCCTCGCCTCGCTACACGACCTTCCCGGCGCCCGCGCTCGCCCTGCTCGCGCACCGGCCTCCGTCCCGGGAACCGGCCTCTCGGGCGCGCAGATCCAGAAGGGGG
>NW_007259437.1:13688-28817 GCF_000164805.1 Carlito syrichta
CCCCCCCGGGAGACCTAGGGAACTCCACCCCGGTGCTGGCCTCTCCGCATCTGAATCGACAGACAAGAGAGGGCAGGTGGGGTGTCTGACAAACTCCTGTGCTCCCTGGAGCCACTTAATAAAAACGAAAGGTCATTCTTTTAAATATCCTAAAAGAGCTGGGTGTGGTGGCTCATGCCTGTAATCCCAACACTTTGGGAGGCCGAGGCAGAAGGATTGTTTGAGCCCAGGAGGTCGAGACCAGCGTAGATGCCATAGTGAGGCATTTTCTCTGCAAAAATAAAAAAATAAACTAACTGGGCATGATGGTGCACGCCTGTAATCTCAGCTACTCGGGAGGCTGTGGCAGGATTGCTTGAGACCAGGAGTTGGAGGCTGCGGTGAGCTGTGATCATGCCACTGCACTCTAGCCTGGGTGACAGAGTGAGGCCTCAACTCAAAAATTTAAAAAATTAAAAAATAAATACATATATATATATATATATATATATATATATATATACATACACATACACACACACACACAGTCTCCTAAAAGGCAAGGAAATCAACCTTCTGCGTACCAAAGAAGAAAAGATGTGTGGATAAAGACACACAATTTCTTACAGCCTTTGGCACACCTGTCGGATCCATGCAGTGCCAAGGCAGAAGACACATTCCTTTCTAACTGCCGACATAGAAGTCTCTGGTCTCATTTCTGAAATCCATTCCATCATTTTATAACTAAAGTAACTTCAGTGAGATATCAGGGAAATCACTGCACAACAATAGCCTTTCTCCTAAAAGAAATCTGCGAGTACTGACCAAAACAAGAAAAGAAAAAACACAGTCCTATTTATGTTTATTGGAAGGAGAGCAGTCAGAATTAGCGAAAGTAAAAACCCAGGTGAGTGAAATGCATGAACACCAGCCGGCATCTTAGACTGAAACCTCGGGGGTTCCGTCAGAATGACCAGCTCTCATTTTGTCTTTACAACCTGCAGACTGGGGAAGGATATGAGTATCCCTATTTTACAGAATTAAAAATGCCAGAAGAGTAAGTAACTAAGTTGTCCAAAGTTACACAGTCAGTGGCGGAGGTGTCTGGATTTCAACTCAGATCTCTCATTCTGCACCATTTTGCTGCACTTGATGAAGAGACTTGTAATTAGTTCCGAGTTTAAAGGAAGGAAGTTCCTTGGGGGGGGTCACTCTAACGAGTGGGTGAGAGGGACTCGTAATTAGCCTATCAAGGATCTCTAAGTAAATTAGCACTTCTTCCTGCAGAAAGGCCTTGAAAGCGGAGTTGCGCTAGGTAGGGCGCCATGCTCCGTCGTCCCACAAGGAGCACCCGAGGCTGACATTGCCCCTCTGCTGAGTCACCCCAGGCCCCACCGAGGAGGGCATCACGAATTAGATTTGGCTATGTGTGGTTCATCAAACCAGAACAAGAAGCGTTCATCACCACCCTATTTTCTATACTATCAACTTAATTGATTTGGGGCTGGTTTCCCAACGAGTGTCAGACTCCATCCTCCCTGAGCTCCCTAGGTGGGAGCCACTCCCTAGGCATGTGTCTACAAAGGCACTCTACAGCATCCTGGCATGGGAAGGATTCGCTGGGCAGGCTGTGATCAGTGGAACCCCACTTCTGCAAGTCAGAAAGGCTACTTGACGTATCGCTGCCTGCCACAGTTTTCCATCTGAACAGCAGGCTTATGAGGAAAATAAAAAGTTAATACTGAGGCGGAAGGATCACCGGAACCCAGCAGGTCGAGGCTGCGGTGGCCGGGAGCGGCCACTGCACTCCAGTTTGGGTGACAGAGTGAGACTCCAACTAAAAAAAAAAAAAAAAAAAAAGTTAATACTTGTGTATAGTACCATCTCCACAAATGCCACTTACTGTCATTATTGCTAGTGATCCTACAGGCTGCTCAGCAGAGGTTTCCAACTTGGATGTTGCCATGAATTGAATTTTTGGGTCCCCCAATATTCCTATGTGGAGGCCTGACCCTCAGTGGGAGGTGAGAACTTGGGGAGATGATTAGGTCATGAAGATGGAGCCCTCATGAATAGGATTGGTACACTAATAAGAGACGGGAGTGAGCTAGCTTTCTCTTTGCTTTTTACCGTGTGAGGATACAACGAGAGGATGGCCATCTGTGAACAGGGAAGCTCTCAGACACTGGACCTACCAGTGCCCTAATCTTGGACTACCTAGTCTTCAGAACTGTGAGAAATAAATGTTTGTTGTTTAAGCCACCCAGTCTATGCTATGGATACTTTTCTGCTTTGAATACCATCCTTATTTTTTATTCGCTATTATTTTCAAAATTTTTGTTTTAGAGTTGTAGGATGCAAGTGCGTATTTCCTACATAAGCAATCTGCATGCAGATGAAGTGTGGACTTCCAGCTGGCCTTCTCTCCCCCAATACTGGACTGGGTACCCAGTGTGTTGCCACATGCTGCCTCTCCTTCCCTCCCTCCCCTAGCAGTCTCCAGCATCTGCCAATCCCATCCTTGTGCCCATGTGACCAGTGGCCAGTATAATATATTCACTGTGGCAGGCCGAGCAGACTAAGACAGAGATTTCGAGTGAAAAGTGAAAAAGAAATCAGGAAGGGAGGGGCAGGGAAGGAGAGAGGTGACATGGAAGAATCAGACATATAGAAATCCAATTCTTTCTGGGAAAATTTTGGTTTCATTCTGAAAACTCTATTCTTTAGAACCAAAATGGCTTTCTCTGTTAGGTCTTCTTCCTTTTTCAGGGCATTATCAGGTCAATTCAAGTTACTCAGGGATGTGCCAAGCATCAGAGTTCGGCAGTGAGGTCGACCCAGCAGCCACTGGAAAAATGCTGAAAACAGACTTGCACTGACCTCTGAGAAGTCTGTGGGACTGTCAGCCCCTCCCGGGGTCATTAGCAGGCCTCATGCTGGCAAGAAAGCTGTGTGATCTGGGTAACAATGACATTAAGGAAAAAAAAATCCTGGGGATAATGCCAGTGATCTGGGCACTGTAATTGCTATAATTAAAAGCAAATCCAACACTGCAGCAAAAGTAGGTCAGTCATGGGCTTGGTGCAGTCTTTATGAGAGTGGAAAGCAAGGATTAAAAAACAACAAATGAAGGTAAACAAGTTGCTGAATTACTTGAGCAAGAAATCGGTCTGAGCAGACTGCTATATATTAAAGGGTAACCTCATCAGTACCATGGTAGCTCAGATAATATTTTGTAACTGGAATTCCAAAGCCCAGGGGACATTTTGTTCCAGTTCTTACCCAACGCTGTCTTTGTTTAAGTAACAAACACGTTGATCCAAAGAGGAGCCCAACTTTTTCCATAACAGGAGACAATTGTCTTAATATGCAGAGCAAGGATAGGTGCTCAATGAAATCCCAGCTGTGCGCAATCAAGGTTTAATTTGTAACAAATTAGTCATGGGAACTGAATCTGGCCAGGGCCGCCCATGAACCCAGGGAAGCAAGCTCATGTTTCAGGACCAGGTCCTGTGCCTCACTCTATGTGACAGGTCTGTGCGTTGGCTAGGTGCGGGGCTTTACAGATAGACAGGACTTGAATCTCAGCTCCACCTTCTACCCAAATGAACTTGCACAAGTTCTTTACTTCCTAAAGCCTGGGTTTTCCTCTCTATGAAATATATATAATAATCAATTAAGTGAGCGCACATATCCATAAAGTTCTTGGCATGCCACTGGCATCCAATACATGGAAACAACTTCAGGGTTTAGCTCATGTTCCAAGAGAAGTGCCGTTTCTCTACTTCCCATTGTTGCCTGCCTCACAAGCCCAATGAGCAAGTTCTCTCAACAGAAAAGTCCACTGTACTTGAGACAAGAAAAAACAACAAACAGGCAAACAGATTTTTTTTACCTGCACCATTGTCAGGAGGTGTTGAGGAAAAGAAAGTCAGAGTGGAGTTGTTGCCATATCAACACACATGCATGCACACATATACAAACCTGCACATACATACATGCACATACACAACACTCACACACACATACATACATGCACACACACACCATAAACTTGCAGACACATGCATACACATACCACACACAACATGCATGCACATCCATGCATATGCATATATCACACATGCACACACATATGCTAAACACGCTACATGCCACACATGCATGCACACATGCACACGCCTGCATGCACTGATGCATAAACACACCACATGCACATGCTACATACATACACATACCACACATGCATGCACACACCACACACTGCATGTATGCGCATGCACACACAACACACATGCATATACACACCGCACATGCATGCAAACATCCACGCATACCACATGCATGCCTACACACACCACGTGCATACATGTACACACCACATGCACACACTATGTACACATACACCCCACACCTGCATGTATACATATATGCACACACCACATGCCAAAAACATGCGTAGACATACACCATGCGCTACTTGCATGCACCGATGATTACACACATACATAAACACAAGCATACATACCTTCATACATACACACACAACACACACATTGCTCAAATGCACCCACACACTTCCTAGAATTCAGACACAACTGCCCACTTAAATCTCTTCATGCCCTCTGCCTGGCTGTTTGGAAAAATGATTTTATCTTAAAGTGTGTTCCCCCTGGAGAAAACGTTATTTTTTAGAGTGTCAAATGCCCTTCTTTGGGTGTCTAGTGAAGCTTTTTTTGCTTTCATTTCTACCTCATCTTAATCACTTATGATGGAGAGAAACTTTGTCACCTGGTGACTGTGAGGAAGGCCAAGGGTGGGCATGAGGGACTCATTTGGTGACAAGGGAGAAAGCAAACAACCAAAGGCATTTAAAAATATCTCACAAGGAAATAAGTTTACAAAGGTCATTACTTAGTGCTCCTTGATGCTCACTGAGGCTCTGACTGTACTCCTTGGTGCCCACTGAGGCTCTGACTGTACTCCTTGTGTGCTGAGATGGGCCACATGTGGAGGTCCCCAGAAGGGGCTACATCCCAGGTCCTGGATGCAGCTGGCTGTGCAGACCTGGGTGGGACCTGGCACTGACAGGGACAGGCTCCCTTCCCACCCCCATAGACTCCACGTTGGAAACTCTTTCTTGGCTCTTTTCTGGAATACAATACTTTGACTACCAAAAGGACTGTCATCTTTAAGCAATACTGTTGAGCTGTGAAGTTTAATCTGAGTCTTACCTACTTATATCAAACCATAATTTTAGGAAAGAATTTCCAGAGTTTGTGCCTACTCAGGAGACCTCTCCTACCTTGGGGACTAAATCTCTTTTCTCATCTTTTATTTCAAGATTGTCTTGAGCTGGATTGCCCAAAAGCACACTCAAATAATAGGAGTCATGTGCACGTTATTCACTAAGGAAGAATTCCCCCTGCCCCCCGCCCCCACCAGGAAATCTGCAAGGAGGTGGGGAAAGCAGAAGAGAAAAGGAAGGACCCAAGTCAGGTGCAACTTCAGACAAGCTCCATCCACGCCTGGTCCTGGGAGCTCTGGAGCGGAGTTAGTCCTCAGACCTTGTCTCAGCTATGCCCAGGTTGCCCTGGGAAGAGGTTAACTCTCAAACATGCCCAGAAATCTGCACAGGAGAGTGAAGTCTCAAGTCACCCTCTGGCCTTTTTCTGAGGAATTGAAGGGGCTGTAGAAACAAAAGAAACTCGGAAGGGGTGCCCTGAAATGGGTTGACAGATTTAGCAAGTGCAAATGCAGAACAAATATTTCATGGGACATGCTTATGCTAAAAACATGCTTTTGATCTGAGATTCAGATATAACTGCATCTTGTATTGTATCTGAGAGGGTAAGGGGACTGAGCCTCTGATGTGCTCTGAAGGATGTACCCAATGCCATGTGGACATCCAGAACCGGTGTCGTGAGAGCAACCTTGCTGAACATGTCTTAAGGGAGCTGGACACATCTTTTTTTGTTAGTTTTTTGTCTATTTTTTTTTTTTTTTTTTTGGACACCTCTTAAGGCAGCCTGTTTCTTTATGAACAATCCCAATGGCTAGAAAACTTCCTTGCCAGTTTTCATGTGCCACTTGGGAAGAGCACATCTAATCTACTGTCCTGTACTTTTCTTAGGTAATTGAGGATGCTACATTTAGTTTTGCTTCAGGCTAGAAACCCTGATTTCCTTCTCATATTATTATATTACTCTACTTCTAGAAGGTTCCAGGCAGGTGTGAGAATTTCAAAGATGGCCCATGGGAATGGGGACCTTGTCCATTCTGGCCACAGACGTCTCCATCCTAGAGTCATGAGAAGGTGCCAAGTGAGTATTATCTGTAGGTTGAAGGTGGAGTTCTCATTGGCTAAAGTCCCTCTCGGATATCACTGTCCATAAATAAAGTTGATATTGAATTACATTGACATGCATACTTAAAGAAAAGGAACCGTGATGACTTTTTATTGAATTGAGTGGGGTTTGTTGTAAGTGTCTCCTCAGCTTCCTGTCTTTATCCCTGATACCTTTTTCTTCTGAGGCAGCTTATAGACATGCCCTAGTTTCCCACTAAGCCACCATTTAAAATGAGACTGAGCCGGACTTGGTGGGTCAGCCTGTAATCCCACGTTTTGGGAGGCTGAGGTCAGTGGATTGCCTGAGCCCGCGGGTTCAAGACCCGCCTGGGCAACTTGGCGAGACCTCATCTCTACAATAAATCAAAAAATTAGCCAGGCATGGTAGCGTGCACCTGTAGTTCCAGCTACCTGGAAGGCTGAGGCGGAAGGATTGCTGGAGCCCAGCAGGTCGAAGCTGCAGTGGCCGGGAGCATGCCACTGCACTCCAGTCTGGGCGACAGAGTGAGACTCCAACTCAAAAATAAATAAATACATAAATAAATAAAATGAGACTGGCAGTGCTGTAGTACCCCTTCTAAACCTAAAATTTAGGAACGTTGTCTCAGAATTAAACAGGTGAGCGGCTGATCATTTCAATTATTTTACCATAGGACATGGAACCCATTCGATGTACATCAAAGTCACTATATAGCACCCAGATGAAAAAGGAAACATATCCAAGAGACTGGCTATTTCTGTTGAATTTTTCATTTTGAAATAATAGCAAGAAGCTGTAAAATTAACACAGAGTTCCTGTACATCCTTTATCCAAATTGCCCCAATGATTTATATTAGAAAATAAAAGTAAAATGTCAAAACTGGGGAAGGGATACCCCTCATTCCTGCTGGGGGACGGGGGGTCAGGCTCCCCACTAAGGAGCTGATTTTGGTGTGGGTCTGGGCTGCAGCTTATCTCTGAGGTTTAGCGGGAGCTTTTTGTCTAGAAGTGATTGTCTATCTCTTTCCTGGCCTTTCTTGCCTCTTGTTTCTTGGCATTCGGGGCTACTGACTACTCCAGAAAGCAGTCCAGTATATTTGCATCAAAAAGAGAATAAAAGGAACTAACGCTGATCCTGAGATCCTTGATAGCTCTGCCTTTCTCTCTCCACCTTTTGGAGCCTTTTGTTTGTTTTATACATACTGTCCAGGAATGAGATTTTCCGTCCTTAAGGGAAGACATAAGGAAAAGTGTGGCTGCTCCATCCTGTCCAAGAAAGGGAAGCCTTCCAGACTGGCTTTTTCTACACTTAAGTATTTAATTTTTCCAAGAAGTAAATGTTTTCTTTCTTTTTTACATGAGTTCTGTCAAATTGCCTGTAATACCAAATGAAGCTGCAAGAATACAAACACCTTTAGTTCTTTTAGGATCATCACACTGCTTTCCATAGTGGTTGAACGAACTTGCATTCACACCAACAGTGTAGAAGAGTTCCTTTTTATCTGCACCCATGCCATCATCTGTTGTTTTTTGACTTATAAATAATGATAACCATCCTTACTGGAGTTAGGTAATATCTCACTGTAATTTTGATTTCCATTTATCTGATGATTAATGAGGCTGAGATGATCATGTATCTATTGATTGCTTGTATATCTTCCTTTGAAATAGTGTCTGTTCATGTCCTTTGCCCATTTTTTAAAGAGATTGGCTGTTTTTTTTCTTTCAGCTCATCTCAGTTCCTTGTAGATCCTGGATGTTAGGCCTTTATCAGATACATAATTAGCAAATAATTTTTTACCTTCCATATGCTCCAGAGATCCTTCTTCTGGGAATATACCCAGAGGAACATAAATTGTTCTACAAGAAAGATACCTGCACATGCATGTTTATAGCTGCACTATTCACAATAACAAAAACATATAACCAGCCCCACTGTCTATCAAAAGTGGACTGGAAAAAGAAAACATAGTACGTATACATGATGGAGTATTACTCAGCCATAAAGAAGAAAAGAATCATGGACTTCATAGCAAATTGGATGGAGTTGGACGCTATCATACTAAGTGATCTATCACAGAAACAAAGAACTGAATACTGCATGTTCTCACTCATAAGTGGGACCGGAACATTAATCACATTACCACAAAGGAGGGGTCAGCAGTCACTGGGCATTGCCAGGCATGGGTGGGGGGGACACATAACAACACAAAGGGTACCTGGTCCCAAACCAGGGGAAGTGAGGGCTAGTTGGAGACACAGTCTACTTATACCCCACATCTCTATAATAAAATAAAATAAAATAAAATGAATACATACACCTTTAAAATGACAAAGCATTAGCGATTGTAGCAAATAATAACTTTTAAATAAAAAAAAACAGTGGCAAAGCCATCCCTGGCAAAAGAGTTCACAGCATACATTGTCACATGTAGCCCCCTCCTGCAGCTCTCAAGACATTTATATTTAATTTGGATGTCATAGGTATCAAAGATATTCATCTCAATGGAGCTGGGAGTGTAATCACAGGAAGCTGGGAAGGTTTCAGCCAGCCTGACTTGGTTGACAGAGAAGGAAAATAGAGTGTTTACAAATGCCTCTAATATTGTATAAAACCAGACCATTGAACCAATTTCTTATTTTCCTCCTGCCTCCAACCACCTTGAGTCACCCCACAGATACCCACAATTGGGAAGGCCAGGACAACTGTCCCACATGAAACTACTGGAATAATAGTTGTGGTGGTTCCTATGAATTCCTTTGAAATAAATAGAACCCTTCAATCAATAGAGCAATTAAAAATAAAAAATTCTCCGACGTAATAATTAATTCAGGTGAGAATAAATGAACGTGAAAACCATTCAAGGAATGATTGTTGGGAAACAGGCTATTTGCAAGGTGCCAATGAGTCCCTGCAGAGATGACTTATTGACTGGGAAAGGATAGTTTATCTTCATGATGAAGAATCTGCCAGTTTCCACCTGGGATGACCAGATGTTCTGTGCTTCCAGATGGAATGAGATACGAAACACACAGCATCATCTATGAAGCATTCTTGCCAAAAATGTTTACCTGAATCTAAAAAGTCATCTAGATTCAACTTTAGTTCATAGAAAATAGGAGAAATAGAGGTGTAAATGAAATGCCCAACAAGAAAAAAAAAAAAACCTACAATTCCAGTGTCTTAGACAATGTATAAGACAACTTGCCCAGACTTTTCAAAAAATAAAGATCATAGAGAGGAAAAGCATTTTAGATTTTAAAAGACCAGAGTCTCATAGAAATCTGATGTGATGAGTTGGCTTTGAATGGATCCTGGTTGAGGGAAAAACACTCTGAAAGGCATTTTGGAGATCATGAGTTCATGAATAAAATTCAACATGGTCTATAAATTAGACAATATTTAAGAAGTATCATTAATTTTCTTAGGCAAAATAACAATATTGTAGTTAGGAGAATTTCCTTAATTCTTCAGAAATTTATGTTAACATATTTAAGATTGAAGAGACATCATATCTTATGTTCAAATAGTTTACATACAAAATATGGGAAATTATTAACAATGTTAAGTCTACTTTTAGCAGGAATTAAGCAAACTATGGTCCATGAGCCAATTCTAGCCAATTGCTTACTTTTATCCATAAGCTAAGAATGGATTTTACCATCTTCAATGGTTGAAAAAATAGAAATAAGAATAATATTTTCTGACATGTAAAAATTATATAAAATTCATATTTCTTTTTTCTTTTTTTTTTTTAGTTGGAGTCTCACTCTGTCGCCCAGACTGGAGTGCAGTGGCCGCTCCCGGCCACCGCAGCCTCGACCTGCTGGGTTCCGGCGATCCTTCCGGCTCAACCTTCCGAGTAGCCGAATTACAGGCATGCACTACCACGCCCGGCTGATTTTTTGATTTATTGTAGAGATGAAGTCTCGCTGCCCAGGCGGGTCTCGAACCCGTGGGCTCAGGCAATCCACTCACCTCAGCCTCCCAAAGGCGTGGGATTACAGGCTGAGCCACCGAGCCCGGCTAAAATTCATATTTCAATGTTCATAAAGTTTTATTGAGCACAGCCACACTTACATGTGGCTGCATGACTGCTTTGACACTATAATAGCAGACCCAGGTAGCTGAGATAGAGACTGTGTAACTCACAAAACCTGAAAAATTTCATATCCAGCCTTCTACAGGAAAAAAAAAATTTTGCCAACACTTGACTTGAAAGATACGTTGATGTTTATCATTTCATTTTTTCAATTTTCCCATATATTGAAGAATATTTGTTTCGTTCTATTTATAAGAATCACACACTTGGAGCTATAATACCTTTTACCACAAAGTTACACTGAAATCAAACTTTTAAAACTAGTCATAATATAGTCACATCTTGCCATTGGAACTGCATGGTATTGGCAGAACCACTCTAAAGAACAATGCAGCATTATCAAATAAGGACCCAGAGCTCAAAATACATCAAATTTATTTCTCAAGTAAGTCTTCCAAGTTATAGTGAAAAAACAGAGAACACCCTACTATCTGTCATTAAAGATAAAGATAAATAAACCATGGAGTATTTACACCATTAAGTGAATTAACTAGATTTAAATATCTCAACACAGATACATCTCAAACACATAAAGTTGATTTAAAAAGGCAAGTCTTAGAATACAATTTATAGTATGAAACTATTTTTGTGAAATATAAAATCACTTAACATTACCATAGATTATGGATGTGGTGTGTCTATACATATATCTGTATCTATGTCAAAAACATATATACACAGCCGGGCTTGGTGGCTCAGCCTGTAATCCCGTGCCTTTGGGAGGCTGAGGTGAGTGGATTGCCTGAGCCCGCGGGTTCGAGGCCCGCCTGGGCAGCGAGACCTCACTCTACAATAAAATAAAAAAAAATCAGCCGGGCGTGGTAGCGCATGCCTGTAATTCCAGCTACTTGGAAGGCTGAGGCGGAAGGATCACTGGAGCCCAGCAGGTCGAGGCTGTGGTGGCTGAGAGCGGCCACTGCACTCCAGTCTGGGCAACCGAGTGAGACTCCAACTCAAAAAAAAAAAAACAAAAAAAATATATACACAAAAACTAGGGGATACCTCTAGAGATAGGCCCTTTGTGGGAAAAACAGAGAAGAATTATAAATACAAGGGAGAACCAAAATCTCCAAAATTTAATTATAAAAATTTGTGTATGTATTCTTACATGTTTAAACTTCAGTCACCTTCAAAGTACTCTTCATTTGATGCAATAGTCTTACCAAGATGCTATTTTCATTGCTCAAAACAGTTTTTTGAACTTGTCAATTTTGATGCCATTTCATGCTTCTGCTGTTTTTTGTCTTTCACCTCTTCCACATCAGCAAAGAATTTCCCTTTGAGGGCTTTTTTCATCCGGGGAAACAAAAAAAAAAGTCCATCCAGGTAAGATTGGGTGAATAAGGAAGGGTAGGACAGGAGGGTCAGGCCGTTTTTGGTCAAAAACTGCTGAACACTCAGAAAGCAGAATTTCATTGTTGTACGTTGTTCATGTAAATCACTTATGAAATAGAAAAACTTGTTGAAAGAATCTCCAAAAAAAATTCATTGAAGCCAAACGCAACCTCTCACACCCACTGATGCCAATGGGTTCCTAGAACACTTCCTTAACAGGGAAGCCCACACTACAAGAGGCCTGCCCTCCATAAGACAATTCTGGGGTTTTTTGGGGTGGGTCCCCCCTTGTATATCCGTAATGAGTTTTTCAAAATCTGTAAAAAAAAATGTCACACTATTAACTACTGTTCCTTTTTGTAGGTGGTGAGTATTTAACTTTCTTATAATATTCTGTTTACTTTTCTGGTAGTTTTAGAGACAATTTTAAGTACAATGTCACCACTATTATGCATTTCTTTTTTCTGAATGATAGCCGATGCAATTTCATAAAGGAAGGACATAAAAATATTGGAAAATATGTGGCAAAGTTGTCATGATTTACAAGTAACATGATTGCATACTTATAGAATTGAAGAAAAATCAGCCAAAACAATCAAAGAAATGATGTACATTACTAAGTGGATGGGTACCTAAAATTTTCCTGGAGAGAGGAACCAGAAAAGACTCTTTGGTAGGCCAGAGCAGGAAATTCTGGAGAGGAGACATCTGGAGCAAAAGATCTCTTCATTTCATGTATGAGCCCACTTTACAAAGCCTTTGCTCATCCCTGAGCTTAAAGTGCAAGACCCAACCAAGTCAACACAGCACAGGCTTTGGGAATCAAATTAAGATTTAAATCTCTGCCTATGTCCTAAACTAACCTCTTAGTGACACTTATGCAAAACAGACCCAAAGCAGAAGAATAAAACATTTGAAAGAAATCTATGGTTGAAAACAGCACTCACAAAAAGCAGGGCAGAACCTGTGGTCTGACCCTATCTGGATGGATTGGCTGCAGAAAGGAAAATGTTAAAATTCCCCAAGGAATTTTAATAGGACAGCAAGTCTACACAGCACAGCATTCAATCATTCACAAAAGCAGCACTTGTACCTATGTCTACGATGTATAGATACTATTGAATAAAATGCAAAGCAGTTTTCGCAGGAAAATAAAAACTAAGTAATAAGCAATGAAATCTTAAAAACTTAAAAATACAATATTTATAATTAAAAAATCACTAGATAGGCTCAGTAACAAAATATAGATGAAAGAGGAAAGAGTCAGAGAACTTGAAGGCAGATGGATCAATGTAAATGATTCAATTTGAGAAAAAAAAGAGAGGGAAAAAAGTTAAAAAATAAATAGTGTTTTTGGGATCTGTGGAAAAATATTAAATGACACATTCACCTAACATTTGAATCTCTAGAGTCACAGAAATAGAAGAGGAAAAAATGTGTGAAGAAAAAATTGTATTAATATTGTCCACACACTTCCCCAAACTGATAAAATTCATAAGCTTATGAACTCAAAAGCTCAATATACCTCAAATGGGATAAAGTCAAAGAAAACCATGCCCAGACATATGATAATCAAACTTCTTAAAAACAAAGTTTAAAAAAATTATGTAAGTAACTAGAGAAAGAAAAGAAGCAGGGGGACTATGGATCAAATGTTCATCGATCAGAAAAAGCGCCAAGCAAAGGACACTGGAATGTGATCTTTAAAGTGCAGAAAGAAAAGAAATCAATCCAGAATTCCACATTCAGCAAAAACATCCCTTAGATCAGATGGGTAAGTAAATACATTCCCAAATTAAGACACTAAAATAATTTTCCTCCAGCAGAATTTTTTTTAAAAAGACAATCCAAAGAACATACTTCAGAATTAAAAGAAAAAAATACCACATGGAATGTAGTAACTTAAGGTATGAAGGAAGAGCTTCAGAAAAGCTAACTACTTAGATAAACATAAAAGACTGTTTTTGTCTTAAAAGTCTTTAACATATGAAAGATCATTGAGAGCAAAGCATATAACACTGTATGGTAATGTTTTCTTTTTTTAAAAATACATATTTTTTATTTTAAAATTGTAGGGTACAGTTAAGGGTTAGGTATACAAATATACATTATGCAGGTACCCTTGTTGATGAGGTATGCTCCCCATCTCCAAACAGATATTGACTACCATTAATTCGACCTCCCTTACCCTCCTACCTCCCCCTCATAGTTTCCCTCCACTGTCAACCCTTTTCTTATAGTATTACAGTAGTTGTTCAAGGTTCACTTATGAGTGAGAACATGTGAAGCTCAGATCTTTGTTTCTGTGAGAGATCACTCAGTATTATAAACTCTAGTTCCATCTAGGTTGCCGCAAAATTGATGATTTTGTTCTTTTTTATGGCTGTGTAATATTCCATTGTGTATATGTACCACATTTTTTTTTTTTTTTTTGAGTTGTCACCCAGACTGGAGTGCAGTGGCCGCTCCCGGCCACCGCAGCCTCGACCTGGAGGGCTCCGGCGATCCTTCGGCCTTAGTCTTCCACGTAGCTGGAACTACAGGCGTGCGCTACCACATCCGGCTAATTTTTTGATTTATTGTCGAGATGAGATCTCGCCAAGTTGCCCAGGCGGGTCTTAAACCCGCAAGCTCAGGCAATCCACTCACCTCGGCCTCCCAAAGCATGGGATTATAGGCTGAACCACCGAGCCCAGCTGCCAATACTACTCTTAAACTAATCTAAGTTGCTACTGCATGCCCCTTTGCTAAACAACTGCACTCCTACTGCTGCTAACATTTTTCCTCTGTCAGGTTTCCTTCCTCCCTGGCCCTCACTTGTCTCCCTACCGTACCTCCAAGTTGATATTTCACCTAACACTGAGGTTCCAGGTTGAGTCATCAGCCTCATGAAACCCTCTTGCACTATCGCCAGCTAGATGCAAGCTCTCCCTTCTCTAAACACTTATGTATCAAAATTTTTCCAGTGGAATCATGACTTTATATTTTTCAGGTGTGAGCAAACTATGGCCCATGTGTCAAATCCAGCCCATCAGCTGCTTATAAATAAAGTTTTAGGCCGGGTGTGATAGCTTGCGCCTGTAATCTCAGCATTTTGAGAGGGCCAGGCAGGAGGATCACTTGAGCCCAGGAGTTCGAGACCAGCCTAGGCAACGTAGTGAGAACTTAGCCAGGCGTGGTGGCACGTGTCTGTAGTCTTAGCTGCTTGAAAGGTTGAGGCAGGAGGATCACCTGAGCCCAGGAGGTTGAGGCTGCAGGAAGCCGTGATCACACTGCCCAACTTCAGTGAAAGGGTGAGATTTGATTCAAATACATGAATAAGCTAATAAATAATAAGTCTTATTAGACACAGCCACACCCATTTATTTACATATTACCTTGTG
>NW_007259437.1:28837-49860 GCF_000164805.1 Carlito syrichta
TTTTTTTTTTTTTGAGTTGTCACCCAGACTGGAGTGCAGTGGCCGCTTCCGGCCACCACAGCCTCGACCTGCAGGGCTCCAGCAATCCTTCCGCCTCAGCCTTCCAAGTAGCCGGAACTACAGGCGTGCACTACCACACCCGGTTGATTTTTTGATTTATTGTAGAGATGAGGTCTCGCTGCCCAGGCGGGTCTCGAACCTGCGGGTTCAGGCAATCCACTCACCTCAGCCTCCCAAAGGCGCAGGATTACAGGTTGAGCCCCGAGCCCGGCTGGTAATGTTTTCTATACATGTTGTTTTACTGCAAAGAAAAACTATAACACAAGTGAAAGGATATAAAGCAACCAGCATGTAACTTTAATGTAAAAATGTGGATTCTAAGGAAATGGAAAGGTTATGTGTGCATAATTACAATCTCTAGAGCACCCCTGAAAAAGAAATACATATGGCCAAATACATAAAATAGAATGCACGAGGACTGACAACTAAGTTGGCAAACTCTTCCTAGAAAAAGCTCTGCATACCTCATTGCTGAATATCGCTATGGCCGCCTTCAAAGTACTCCCTTAGGGAGGCTATGCATCAACACAGCCCATGGTCTGCCTGTCAGAGCAATTTGGGGACACTTTTTCTAGAAGGGCCAACAGAGCTGTCACCGCAAGAATGTCGGAGCTTGCATTAGAGCAACAAGCAAACATTTCTACTTAAACCTGACAAGAGTGGAAGTGAAATCAAGGACATGTGAGTCCAAGTTTATGGGCATAATGCCATGGAAATAATGGCAGTGTACAAACGGATTCAACGTTTTTCTGAGGGGAGAGACAGTGTCACTGTTGTAGAGAGGTCAGGATGGCCAGTCGCAAGTAGAACTGATGGAAATATTGCAAAAGTTCATTGAATTGTGTCTCAAAATCATTCACTGACTGTGAGAAGCATAGCAGACCAAATAAACCTTGACAGAGAAACTATTAGAAAAATCTTAACTGGAAATCTTGGCATGAGAAAGGGGTGTGCAGAAAAGGTTCCAAAGGAGCTCTTGCATCACGACAATGCACCAGCACACACGGCACTTTCTGTGAGGGAGTTTTTAGCCAGGACACAAGTCACTGTATTGGAACACCCTCCCTACTTCCCTGATCTGGCCCCAGTGACTTTTTTATTTACTTGAAGATGAAGGAAGTATTGAGAAGAAGACATTTTGATGACATTCAGGACATCAAGGGTAGCACAACAATGGCTCTGATGGTCACTCCAGAAAAGAGTTCCCAAATTGCTTTGACTGGTAGACTAAGTATTGGCATTGGTCCATAGCTTTGCAAGGGGAGTACTTTGAAGGTGACTGTAGTGATATTCAGCAATGAGGTGTGTAGCACTTTTTCTAGAATGAGTTTGCCAACTTAATTGTCAGACCTTGTGTGTGTGTGTGTGTGTGTGTGTGTGATGAACTATTAGCTATCAGCTATATAAAAAATGAAACCCTGTCACTTAGAGCTCTAGTAATGACATTGTGTTAAGTGAAATAAGCCAGGCACAGGAAAACTTATACCTTGTGATCTCACCCATATGTGGAATCGTAAAAGTTAATTTCATAATAAATAGTCGAACAGTGGTTCCCAGAGACTGCAAAAGGTTACCAGAGGAAGAAGGAGGAGGCAGACTGGTCAATCAATGTGCACAATACTACAGTGAGATAAGAGGAACAAGTTCTAATATTCCATTGCACAATTAACAATAATGTATTTTATATTTCAAAACAGCAAGAAAAGAGGATTTTGAATACTCTCATGAAAAAAGAATGACAAATTTTGGAGGTGATGAATATGTTAATTATTCTAATTCAATCATTAAACATTGCACACATGTATAGAAACACCACATTGTAGCCAGGCTCAGTGGTTCAGCCTGTAATCCTGCGCTTTGAGAGGCTAAGGTGAGTGGACTGCCTGAGCCCTCCTGAGCCCGTGAGACCTCATCTCTACAATAATAAAAAAAAAAAAATTAGCTGGGCGTGGTAGCGCACACCTGTACTTCCAGCTACTTGGAAGGCTGAGGCAGAAGGATCGCCAGAGCCCAGCGGGTTGAGGCTGCGGTGGCCGGGAGCGTGCCACTGCACTCCAGTCTGGGCAACAGAGTGAAACTCCAATTCAAAAAAAAAGAAACACCACATTGTACCCATAAATGTGTATAATTATCATGTGGCAATTAAAGTTAAAATAAAACTTAGGGAAAAAACAAGTATAAAGAGATTCAAATACGGTGCCCAAAAGATCTATACAACTAAGCAAAAAAAAGAAATAAATTTTTAAAAAGTCTTTGTGACTTCAGTTAATAAAGATTTCTTAGATATAATACCAAAAGCATAATCCATTTAAAAGAAATTAGTACGTTAAAGATCATCAAAACTTAAAAATTTCCACTTCACAAAAGACACTGTTAGAGAATGAAAATACAAACCACAGACTGAAGGCAATTTGCAATATGACAATGGACTTGTATCTAGAATATAGAAAGAACTGCCAGTCTCAATAAGAAAACCATCAACACAATAACAAATGGGCAGTCACTTTACAAAAGAAGCTGTATGGATGGCATATAAGTACACTGACAAGATGTACTTATTAGTCATTAGGAAATGTAAATTAAACTACAATTTAATACCACTACCTAATAAAATGGTGAAAATGACATAAAAACAACAACATCAAACTTACAATATCAAGTGCTGACAAAGCAGCAGAGCACGGAGAACTCATATGTTGTTAATGGGATTGCAAAATGGTACAGAAACTTTAGCAAATAATTTGACAATTTCTTATAAGAGTAAACATGCTTAAGCTCTATGACACAATAATCTCTCACCTCAGTATTTACTGTAGAAAACAAAACCTTGTGTTTGAAAAAAAAATCCTGCAAATGTTTATGGCTTCATACATGATAGTTAACAGCTGAAATGTCCTAATGAACAGTAAGCCAACCATAGTTTCACACAATGAAACACTGCTCAACCGTAAGCCACAGGTACCTGTAGCAATATGGAGAAATCTCCAAGGCATTGTGCTAAATGAAGGGAGCCACACTCAAAAGACTTCATATCATATGAGTCCATCCATAGGACCCTCCGGAGAAGACAAAATGAGATGAACAAAAAACAAATCCATGATGCCAGTGGGGGTTAGGGAAGGTGTTGACTACAGTGGAGCCACATGCCGGAGTGTGGAGAGGAGGGTAACAGACCGAGCTGCGTCTTGATTGCTCTTATGGTTCCACCACTGTACATGTTTGTGAAAACCCATAGAACTATACTCCAGAAAGAGTTAATTTTACTAGGTAAAAATTTTAAAATACTTAGAGGATAAAAATGAGAAGTGTTTTTTGCTGTTGTTTTTGTTTTTTGTTTTTTTGAGTTGGTGTCTCACTCTGTCGCCCAGACTGGAGTGCAGTGGCCGCTACCGGCCACCGCAGCCTCAACCTGCTGGGCTCCGGCAATCCTTCCGCCTCAGCCTTCCACGTAGCTGGAACTACAGGCGTGCGCTACCACGCTCGGCTCATTTTTTTTTTTTTTTATTGTAGAGATGAGGTCTCGCTGCCCAGGCGGGTCTCAAACCCGCGGGCTCAGGCAATCCACTCACCTCAGCCTCCCAAAGGCGCGGGATTACAGGCTGAGCCACCGAGCCCGGCTGAGAAGCGTTTTCATTTATCAGATTGGGAAAAGTATTAAAGTTTGAAAACTCCTTGTTGACAAGAGATTAAGAAAGTAGATATTTTGAAAGCTTCTGGGCCGTAGAAAAAATTGTGCAATACTTTTGGAGAACAATTTTGCAAAAGCTATTAAAAATTTAATGAATACAGTCTTAGATACACAATAATTCTATTTCTGAGAATTAGTTCTTTCCCATACATCTGAGAAGGATGTACAAGGAGGTCCATTTAACATGTATAGGTGTATGAATGTTTTATATCCATTAAAATGTAAAAAGAATCCACAAGAGAATGCTAACTGTAGTAATGGCTGAAGGTAGTGGTGGAAGACATTTACTTCCCAATTCATACTCTAATGTGTGATTTCTCTTAAATTTTTACCATAGGCTTGTATGTCTTCTATAATTAAAAACCTAAACAACTAGGTGGATGCAAATTAATATGCAGTTGAATAGGCAGAATGAGTTGTCAGCATTTGGCAAATTGAAGGATTCCAAATTCTAAGACACAGTTTTGGAGAACTCTAGTCCAGCAATTTGCATCCTACCATCTGTTTCTTGCCCCCCATCAAATGGAATGTAGTGCCTAAAATAGTATCCTTGTTTAATAAGTGTAATTTCATCACCTAAAGCTATGTTCTTTCTGTCACTGTTTCAGCATAACACAGTCCCCTCTGCCGTGTTCTGAAGCTGGCGTTCTCCACAATGGGTATTATAATGTCATACTGTACTATCGACCCCTATTTCAGCTGTTTATAACCTTTGGAAGCAAAAAAAAAAAAAAAATCCTGAGTCCTCCCTGTTCTGCATCCGTGTACACACAGTGCCTACTAAAGTGTGCTCAGGTAAGACAGCAAATTCTGTGCAGATCCTCCATCCTTGGTGTCCCTACCACAGTGCTCCAGTGCACAGCCTCCTCAGCTGTTTTCTGGACTGCTGCAATAGACTTACACTGGTCTCCCAAAGTTCCCAACGTATGATGGTTCAACTTAATGATTTTTAACTTGACAGTGGGTTTATCGGGCTATTAAATGCAGATTTGACTTACGATGCTTTCAACTTACAATCGGTTGTATCAGAATGGGACCCTATTAAAAGTTGAGGAGCACATGTACTCTAAAACGGCCCTCAAATCTGTCTTCCGGGCAGCACCCAGAGAGCATTCTAAAGCACTGTCACGTGATGGCTACTCCTGCCTAAACTCCTTCAGTGCCTCCCTGCTTTTACTCAACAAAGTCTCATCGCCATGGCGCCACTTGGTGTCTTTTTCAGCCTCATCATTCATCATGGCGTGCCCCATGATTTATGCTGCAGCATAACACCTTCCTGCCACAACACGTGCCGTGGCAAGGGGTGCATTTCTCTTCTGTACACCCCTCTTTCTTTTTCTACTTCCTGCCACCTTGAGTCCTCATCACTTCCACTCCAGCTTCCAGGGCTGTCTGCCAGATGTCGTCGTTCTTGATCCGTCGAAGCTAGCGACCCCCTAGTGGCTTATTCTACACCCCGTGCATTCATCCATCATGTACTAACCAATGAACGCTGGCGTCATCTAATTATGTGCCTGAACTCCCAACCACTGTGTAGGCTCCAGAGGCAGGTACCCCACCTGAGTCAGTTTTCTGTCTGTTGGACAAGGCACAGTGCCCAGAACAGAGACGGTATTCTAAAATCCTTTGCACAACTGAGAAACTGTACCACTCTGTAGATCGCATTAGATGGTGGCGAGGACACCTGCTTCGTGTTGATGTTCAGCTGCCTAAAAATCATAAAGATGATGGTTTATAGGAGTCGTCATCCTTCAATCAATGGTAACACAGGTAGCCATTGATTTGCTGTTTTGTGCTGTTGTTTCACACACATTTCTCTTTTTAGAGCAAGAAGCAAATGCAAACAAGTTGGGCTTTGGACTCAAGCTTTGTTTTGTCAAAAGATAATTTCATGGCTATGTTTCCAGTCAATACACAATTTATCACCTTTTGTTTCAGTTGTAAAAACTGTCATGGGCCTTTGGCTCTTATTTTCTGTGGCCTGTATTGGTGACTTTTTACAGAATAAAATTAAGAAATGTCTCAGATGAAACACAAAATAATTGGTTCTAGTGACGCCCCAACCAGCCACTGAAGTGTGCATAACAAGCATGATGGGGACTGCAGTCGCTTGCTGAATCAAGGTGTATGAGTCAAAGGACAAAAAGGATCCAGGCTCTCTATGTGCTGATGGGAATGACAGGGGCCCTTGTTTCTGTGCCCTTTTTTCTCCCCCAGGATCGGAGAATTGAGAAAGTGGTCAGGCTGGGACTGTTCCCTGTCATGTCGGCTGGCCAGATTAGAGAAGTAATCATCTTCCATGTGTTGGAAAGAGGTGGGCCAGGAGGTGGGCACTTCCCTTGCACTGTCTCAGTCTTGGTGTTACTCTCTTCATTCAACAGAGGAGTGCACTGAAGCTCAGGAAGTTGGACTTTGTTCAGGGAACTCTGCTGACCAGTACAAGAGCCAACTTCAAACTCAGACCCAGGAGCTCCAAGTCAATGTCCCATGTCCCTTACCTGTTGGTCCAGTGGTATCGGGTGTCACAGGGAGTAAGCAGGGGAGGGTGCTGGCATACTGCAGACAAGAAAAGCGTGAACTGACTAAAACACTGCACTCAATGCTGTTCCCTGTCTGAAAAGTGGTGGGATCCCTGTGACCAGGATCCAGCCATTTTTCAGAAAGTACCACATCTTGTTCTTTTGCTGTGGGATGACAGTAGGCACGGTGGGACACTCCCATGCCCATCCAGCCCACCTCCACCAGCTCCTGCTGCAGGTGACCTTTGAGTGCAGGTGGCCCAGGACCCTCCTGCACAGGCGCAGCATCCACTCTGTTCTGCTGCGGGGTTCACCACAAATCCCTCTCAGTTCCTCAGGAGGTGCCCGGCAGCTCCTGCGTGGGAAAAATGGGAAGGGCCGGTATCCTCTGTCTTTTGCTTGTTCCTGTCAAAAAGGTAAGATTCTCTCCCAAGGACATCACCCAGAGTAACACACTCAGCGTACTGCCCCAAAACACCAGGTGAATGGAATGCCAGTGCTTGTGCTCAGCAACCTCTATTTCTGTGCCCCAAGTCTACTCTAGGTTTCTGTCGTGGAGTAGCAATGTTCTACAGAGCTAAGCGGCAACAAGGAAGCAGGGGTCAAGGGTCACAGTTTCCTCAGCTCACTGGGTATTGTGAGGACTCGTGCATCTTAATTTTTTTTTTTTTTTGAGTTGGGAGTCTTACTCTGTCGCCTGGACTGGAGTGCAGTGGCCGCTCCCAGTCACCGCAGCCTCGACCTGCTGGGCTCCAGCGATCCTTCCGCCTCAGCCTTCTGAGCAGCCGGAATTACAGGCATGCGCTACCATGCCCGGCTGATTTTTTGATTTATTGTAGAGATGAGGTCTCGCTGCCCAGGCGGGTCTCGAACCCATGGGCTCAGGCAATACACTCACCTCAGCCTCCCAAAGGCGCAGGATTACAGGCTGAGCCACCGAGCCCGGCTATGCATCTTAATTTTAATGAAGGTTTTCTGGTCTGCTTAAAATAGATGATGTGCCATTATTAAGGCCCCACTGACACCACTGGGCTTTCTCCCTAAGTGATTGATGCAGGTCTGTCATTACAACAGTCTGTGGTACACGTGTGTGGCCCAGTTATCCATATATATGAGCAACATTACAGAGCTTCCAGACCTCCGTTTGTCCTGGCTTGTAATCATTTACACTTGGCGAAGCTAGTAGTGGCAGCTGTCAGTCTGTCATGTCACCAGGGTTTGTTAACAGCAGTCCCTGACATCTACAAATCCTTTCCATTTAAAAAGGACATTTACACGTATAGGTTTTTTTATTTAGTCATCACATAAGCTCAGAGGGATAGATATAACGGTGCACCTTTTCACAGTGGGGAAGGGAGGGTCCAGGTGTCTGGGGAATCCAGTTGTATGCACAATCAATAAACAGATGAGAGACCCTCACTCTTCCTGCCTGCCTGGGGCTCTGACTTCATTCTGAGGGCCATCCCTGAGGGGGTCACAGGTGCCACACTTACTGCAGAAAGCCACAGCTCCTTGCCACTCTGCTAAGAAGATGTATGTACTATATTTCATGGCATAGAGGACACGGCCTAAGAACACAGGGAGGACACATAGCAAACTCTTAGAAGGTTCTTCCATGTTTATGGAAACCCCATCACAAAAAGTCAGTCTCAGTGTGCACGCATCTTTTGTGTGCGTATAAACATTGACATGTTTACTTAATTGGAAAGGAAGAAAAGACTTAAAAGCATATTATTAACAAAGTTAAAATAGACCAAGGCTACCAAGCTCATTGGACAACTACATCAGCCTTGGCAACCTGATGGGTCTGAGAGGTGATTCTATCTTTCTGCTTCTGACTGCAATTGTTCTAACCATTCCATATCATCATGGTAATCATGTGTCTGCATATAGGGGTCACATATATGATGTGCATCTGTCTGAAGGATATCAGACCAGAGTGGCAGGTGTTGAATTCTGTGCAAGAACATCTCTTTGTCACCCTCATCAGGCCTCAGAGCTGGCAAGTGCTGGCTGTGTTCTCTCCAGCTGAGCTGATAGGAGCATCTCATAGCATGAAGTAATTTTGGTAAGTAAAAGCTCCTGTTCGTGTGTTGAAAGATCCATTAGTACTTGGGGCAGGATGAGGGATCTCCCACCTCCCCTAAAAAAAAAGCAATAAAAATTTTGGAGATTATAGCTGCCAGGAAACTCAGTATGAGACAAGAGTGAGACTGTGTGGCCTTCTCCCCCTACAAAATGCTTAAGAGGCATTAGGCAGCAGTTTAATGGCTCTAGGATGGATAATATTTTACCCACTCTGGACAGACAACAATAGGAAAACAGCACTGAGTGGGGAGGCACAAGCTGGGAAGGAGCTGGACTTCCTGAGCTGCTGAAGGAACAACCTGGCTCTGACAAGCTCAAGAGCCAGAACTGGAGCTTTTGTTCAGCCCACACAGTTTCATACATAACTGGGTTTAAAACTCAGATGATGTCACATGCAAATCTAGATTCTGGATTTTTCTCATACTTGTTCCATTTTCCCATGCGATACGCATTGGGTATACCCCAGCTGGTTCAACTCCCCAACCCAGCCTGTGTGCCCCTGGATTGGGGCTGCCAGTTAGTGTCAGCCACCAACTCTCTCAAGGATTATGAGAGGCTTTTCTTCAGGTTGAGGCTTATCTCTCCACAGATGTGTCCATCAAAAGCTGCATAATGGGATTTCTAAGTATAAGTGAAGACTTACTACAAATTTAGCACAAAGGGCAGGCCCATTTTTCCTTTATTTTATTTGCCTGTATTCTGTAAAGATACAGAATATTTGATTCAAAATTTGGGCCTTTAAACCATTTTGCATAGGAAACCACTGGACGATATAGAAATAATTAACCCAGAAAAGAGAAGACTTGAGTACTATAGGAGGGTGGTTTCTAACATATGCAAAGTTGTCACAAGGGGGAAATGTTGGACTTGAGCTGCAGGGCTTCATTAAACTTGACCCTGGTTGCCCAATTGCAAGAGATGCATTAAAGACATTAAAATACAAAAAGATTGAAAGTAAAAGGCCGAGCACCTGTGGTCATATTGTTAAAAAAAAAAAATGTATGGACTGCCTGAGCCTGCGGGTTCAAGACCCGCCATGGCAAGTTGACGAGACCTCATCTCTACAATAAATCAAAAAAATTAGCTGGGTGTGGTAGCGTGCGCCTGTAGTTCCAGCTACTTGGAAGATTGAGGCGGAAGGATCCCTGAAGCTCAGCAGGTCAAGGCTGCGGTGGCCGGGAGCAGC
Source organism: Carlito syrichta (assembly GCF_000164805.1). Taxonomy (NCBI): domain Eukaryota; kingdom Metazoa; phylum Chordata; class Mammalia; order Primates; family Tarsiidae; genus Carlito; species Carlito syrichta. The sequence goes on from NW_007259437.1 coordinate 38,379, forward strand.
CACTGCACTCCAGTCTGGGTGACAGAGTGACACTCCAACTGAAAAAAATTTTTTTTTTTAATTGAGTATGGGTGTGGTGGCTCAGCCCTGTAACCAGCACTTTGCTCTGGAGGTGGAAGCGAGAGGATTGCCTGAGCTCAGGATTTCAGGATCAGCCTGGGCAACATAGTGAACCACCATCTCTACACTAAAGAAAATTAGCCAGGCCTAGTGGTGTGTGCCTGTAGTCCTAGCTACCTGGGAGACTGAGGTGGAAAGATTTCCTGAGCCCAGGAGGTCGTGACTACAGTGAGCTGTGATCATGCCACTGTACTTCAGCCTTGATGACAGAGTGAGACCCAATTCAAAAAAAAAAAAAGGTAAAAGTATGCCATGAATATCTGAAAAGGAAGATTTTTATGGCAAAATATTATTATGTTAAAAATGGCACATAAAAATAAAAGAGCCAATTGATAGGAAGGCATACCAATTCTACATATAAAGCACTTTATAATATAGTTTTAAAACAAATACAGAGCCAGGCTCAGTGGCTCAGCCTGTAATCCCAGTGGTTTGGGAGGCTGAGGTGAGTGGATTGCCTGAGCCCACGATTCAAGACCCACCTGGGTAACTTAGCGAGATCTCATCTCTACATTAAAATAAAAAAATTAGCCGAGTGTGGTAGTGCACGCCTGTAGCTCCAGCTACTTGGAAGGCTGAGGCGGAAGGATCGCTGGAGCCCAGCAGGTTGAGGCTGTGGTGGCCGGGAATGGCCACTGCACTCCAGTCTCGGTGAAACAGTGAGACTCCAACTCAAAAAAAAAAAAAAAAAAAAACACAGAAAAGATGAACAGAATTACAAGAAAAAATCATCAAATCTATAATGATCGAGATTTTTTTCACGCCATGCTATAACTGATAAAATAATCACACCAAAAAAAGCAAGAATATAAAAGATTTGAGCAACAATATAAATTGAGCAACCTAAATACAAAATGTTCCAAATCTGAAACTTCTTGAGCACTGGCATGATGTTACAAGTGAAAAACTCCATGCCTGACTGCATGTGACAGTCAAAATGCAGTAAAAATTTTGTTTCATGCACAAAATCATTGTATAAAATTACCTTCAGGCTACATGTACAAATTATATATGAAACATAGGTGGATTTATTCTTTAGACTTGGGTCCCATCCCCAAGACATCTAGGCATGTACAAATACTCCAAAATCCAAAAAAATCTGAAATCTGAAACACTTCTGGTCCCAAGAATTTCGGATAAGATGATAAATTTGTATTAGTAAATATAATTTTACAAATTCCATAAACTTATGCATACAGAATAAGTTTTCTGACTAAAATGCAGTCAAACTAAAAAATCAATTACATTAGTAACTAGAAAAATCAACCTATGAAATAAAAATATTCCTCCAAATAACTATATGGGTCAAAGAACACATCTCAATGGAATCTAGAAAACAATTTTAGATACACTTGAAGGGTAAAACTATTTACAAAAACATAGAGAAAGAGTTATAGGAAAAAAGAAAGGCTAAAAATGAATAAACCCATCACGAGAAGTTTAAAAAGAATGACACATTTAGCCACATACTCTTTGCCCAAAAAGAAGAAGAAAGTAATAAGAATAAATGCAGAAATGAATGAATTAGAAAACAAGTGTAGAAAAGTCAAAAAAAATTAGTTTTTGGAAAAACTTAAAAAATTAAGAAATCTGATCAAGAAAAAAATAGCAGGAGAAATTTTTAAGAAGATGACTACAAAGATCTTTATGATTCTTAAAATGTGAGCATCACAAGGATATTACAAATATCACAAGAGGAAATTATAATAATGACAATATATTTAAAATGTAGGAGAAATGGACAAACAATAGAAAAATATTACTAACAATAGAAAATGTGGAATCCTATAATTATGAGAGAAATTGAAACTGTAATTATAAATCTTCCCACCAAGAAAACTTCAGGTCCAGCTGGTTGTACCAGTTAATCCTGTCACAAATTTAAGGAATAAAAAACCACCAATCTTGCTTAATTTTTTCATGGACTAGAAAAAAAATAGATTAAATATCCCCAACTTGTTTTTATATAAAGCCAGCATAACATTAACTCCAAAATCCAACAAGGAAAAAAGAAAATTAGTAGAAAGGAAAATTACAGTTTCAACTCTTTCCTGAATGTAGCAGCAAAAAATATAAACAAAATAATAGCCGATAAAATCTGACACTCTACAAAAAGGATAATTCCACACAACCAAGTTTATTTATTCCAGGAGTGCAAGAGGGATCTCTAAAGCAAGTGACTGATGTAAAAATCAGTTGTTCTAACTTACCACATTAACCAAATGGAAGAAGATCTGCATGGTTATTTCAATAGACAGGAAAAGTATGATAAAATAAAATCTCTTATTCAAGAGGAGTGTGCCTGTGTGGGGGACAGTCAAGGACACAGGGATGTTTACAGCAGTATTATCACAATAGCCCCAACCTACCAGTAGTCTATCATACAACCACAGAAATGAATGAAATGTAATGGCACACAACATAGGTGAATGTCACATGCAAAATTTTGACACAAGAAAGCAAGACACAAAACAATACAGACTGTCAAATTCCCTTCTTATAATGTCCAAACCCAGGAAAACTTAACTGCTGTTCTGCTTGAACACAGTGGTCACCTCTGGGAGAAGGAAAGGGCTCAGGCCTCCAAAAGGACACAGGGAAGAGTTTGGTTGTTGCCAGAGTTCTGTTCTGTATCCTCAGTGGTTTGTTTTGTACTACTTTATCATTTAAATTCTCACACTTTGGCATCAGTGTGCCTCACTTCACCATTTAAACAGCTGAACTTGAGAGCCAGACGCGGTGGCTCATGCCTATAATTCCAGCACTTGAAGAGGCCAAAGTGGGAGGATTGCTTGAGCCCAGGATTTCAAGACCAGCCTAGGCAGCACAGTGAGACCTCGTCTTCACAAAAAAAATTAGCCAGGAGTGCTGATGCACACCTGTAGTCCCTGCTACTTGGAAGGCTGAGGAAGGTGGATCCCTTCAGCTCAAGAGTTGGAGGTTTCAGTGAGCCATGATCATGCCACTGCACTCTAGCCTCAGTGAGAGTGAAATCCCAATCCAAAAAAATGTTTAAATTGGGGCAGGAAGAAGACTAATATTTGAATCAGCATCTACTCTATGCTCATGTGTTAGGCACATTCCACATCCCTCCTTCGGTCCTTTCAGCAACAGCCCTGATTTTGCAAATGATAAAGCTGGGTTTCAGAGAGATTAAGTGTATTATGCACCACCCATAGAAGGAAAGGCAGTGCACGCCCTGTACCTCAGCCATTAATCCAACCCTATTGCTGCCTCATCTTCCCAAGCTTTGCTATCATCTTTTAAGGTGACTATTTAAATAATTGAGTATGCATCATAATATTTAGTAGGTCATATTTATATGGACTTAGATATACATATGTGTGTATATTTATGCAGCTTCACATATATAGATGCAAAAGTCAAGGTCTGGTTACTTGCAAAGGCTACCTAATTTTAAACATTGAACGGTGGTATTGACGTGACTGAAGTTCTAATTATTTTTCCCTTTTTCATTTAGTGACACGTTCATATGGCTATTGGGAGCTAAGGATTATTACTTCTCTGTTCATAGTTTAGCAGGTGAACTTCAGAGAAAAAAAAAGACCTGCAGGCTTCCTGTACTATAATGTCTTCATTTTGAAAAGAGAATCTATACATCTCCTCCTACCTTATAGCACTGTTGTTGAAGAACATTGTAGTGTGGGCATAATTCATTGAAAGCATTAAGCCCTGCAGAAGTGCAAACAACCAATAGAAGCAAAGCCCTGGCATCTTGCAAGGATCCACATCCCTCCAGTGTGTTGTACAGGAGCCATCGTGGAGGAGCAGAAATTTGTAAGTTTGAAAGATAAATGATTCCGAGAAAGGAAAGAGAAGTGAAATTGTCTTTCTCTGGTCAATCTTCCAATTGAGTAAATGTGTTTCTGTGTCTTCATCTAAAAGCAAGTAAATCAACAGCTTGAATATGTGATGTGATTATTTCTGAGGAAAAGAGGAATAAAAGCTTAAAACTATGCTCTCACTGAGTTCAAGTTGCTTAGTGGAATTGAAGTGCAGAAAGCTGCAGTGATAGGTTCAACAAGTGTCTGTAAGGCTTAAACCACATGCCAAGTACCTTGCAGGTACTTTTGGATAGTACAGTTCATTTAATTCTCCTAAAAATAGGAAACAGTGTATAGATGGCTTCATTTCAGAGAAGAGGAAACTAAGATTCAGAGATAAAATAACTTGTCTAAGAATGGGTGAATGACATGCCCAGGATTTGAACTCAGATCTTCTGATTCCTACTTCAGACTTATATTCAAAAGGAACTTTTAAAAAAAAATCATTTATCACATAACAAAATAGATCCAGAGCATCATTTCTTGGCCTTTTGGCAAAGATCAAGTATAGATACAGAGGAAGCAAACTACTTTTACAAAGTCATTTTGGTAAATTACCATATTAATTTATTCAAAAACCCTTCCTTCCTAAGTTCAAAGTTCTGTGCTAGATAATCACAGTGTACAGATCCCCAAAAGAAAATAATTAAAGGAATGCCCTGGAGTATTTCTCTCCTTAAGTACTCCAGTACTACTTTTACTGATGTCATTTAACATATGAAACCCTGAGAAATGTTTGTTGATTTATACTCCAGAATTTTGGCTCCTAGAATAGATATGGTGTAAATTCTAGGCCTAGAATTATTAAATCATGGATTTAGGGAAATCAGTAAAATTAATTATCATCCAAAATTTTAGAAATACTAGTCAAACCAGCTTAGACTGAACTCCTGTTGAATGAAGGGTCACACTCCACTGGGCTCGGTGGCTCAGCCTGTAACCCCAGCGCATTGGGAGGCTGAGATGAGAGGACTGCCTGAGCCCGTAGGTTTGAGACCTACCTGGGCAACTTGGAGAGACCTCATCTCTACAATAAATAAAAAAACTACCCAGGCATGGTAGCCCGTGCCTGTAGTTCCAGCTGCTTGGAAGGCTGAGGCGGAAGGATCGCCAGAGCCCAGCAGGTAGAGGCTGCGGTGGCTGGGAGCGTGCCACTGCACTCCGGTCTGGGCAACAGAGTGAGACTCCAACTCAGAAACAAAAAAGGGTCACACACCAGTTTGTCATCGGGCCTCAGGATGTCTTACACAGATTTAATTCAATGGATTCACATTCTTCCCATGTCCAGGCCAAACTTTTACTTGAAAATTATTCCATGAGTTAAGATCTTACTCAGATCCAAAGAAGTTCCTAAAAATAGCTTCATACATTTATTATAGACTTCCTTTTCAAGAAAATGTTGAGAACTCATTCTAGGAGAACTTCTAAAAATCACTGAACATTTGTTAACATTTTTCCTGGTTAATCTTTTAAAAGTTTAGATGTAATTAAGAAATATAAGTAATACTTTACTTGGGAGAAATAAATCGTGCTATTTTTCTCTGTGCGGCAAATGATTTTTCTCTCTAGGAATTCTATGGTTTTCCTCAGTAGAATTATATTTTCTTCATTCAATATTAGCAACTGAGAGTGGATGTGCATTTAATTCTTCAAATACACTAGAGGTTACAGCTCCATGTTAGGCCAAATTAATTTTGTTTTTGCACTGACTTTTGTTAAGTGCTACGAGCTAAGCATGATTTACAGATTGCATGGATGCTTGGGTTGGAATAACGGACATGGCAGAGCCTCCTGTGTGGTGTAGACCCCACCAACAGCGCTCATAGAAGCAATGAGTAGAGTTGATCTAATTAAAATATGAATTGTGTCTGATAAGCTACGAAGCTATAACCTTAATGGTCCTGTTGTTTTCTAACCATATAATTCAGCTAATTGGTAGCTTAGAGTCCCCCAGAAGCCCAATTACCTAAGTGAAATAAATTAATGCTTGTATTAAAGCCAATGAGGTCCCTAAAAGACTTGGGAAATACCTACCCTTCAGGGAAGAGAACAAAAGACTTCCTTGTGGATATCTGGAAGGGGATTTCACGATCCTTCACTAGTTGGCTTCATGGGATTTCACTAGGGGGTAACTCCTCCCCTAGTGCATGATGGAAAACGCCAGTTTTCCAGCAAAATTCCCATAGACATTTCTCTAGCCATGCTCAGTCCCCAGTATTCTTTCTCATTGCAGGGCCCAGTTTAACCTGCTTTTCTCTTCTCTGCACCTTGCACTACCCACTCCATTCCTGGGAACAGTCCCTTCTTCAAAGACTGAAGCCAAAGTAGTTACAATCTTGCCATTCCTGCTTTTTCTCTCTTCTAAAAACAAACATATTTTTATTTAAACCACGAAATGCTAATCCTTAAAGAGAATCAAAAAGAGGAAAATAAAATGACAAAATAAAATTAGAAAAGTTAGAAAGGATTTTTTTTTTAGTCAGTCTCACTCTGTCACCCAGGCTGGAGTGCAGTGCCACATTCACAGCCACTGCAGCCTCGACCTGCTGAGCGCAGGTGATCCTTCCACCTCAGCCTTCCAAGTAGCTGGAACTACAGGCACGCACCACCAGGCCAGGCTAATTTTTTGATTTATTGTAGAGATGAGGTCTTGCCAAGTTGCCCAGGCGGGTCTCGAAAGCTACAGAATTCTCCCAGCATTGATCTCCAAACCACAGTCCTCTGGCTTGCCTCTCAGATGGTATCTTAGCCCGCTGGTGTTGCTCTAAAGGAAAACCTGAGGCAGCTCAAGGCTCTGCATCTGGACAAGAAGTATGGTGAAGTCTCTACTTCTGGGACGACCTCAGGTTGCTGCCACTCATGACAGAAGACCAACAGGAGCCGACATGTGCAGAGATCGCATGCAGAGAGGGTAGGTAAGAGAGGAGACGGTGCCAGGCTCTTTCTAACAACAGCTCTCTTAGGAACTAACGGAGTAAGAATTAACTCACTTATTACATTACTTGATGTGAGAATGGCACCAAACCATGTATGAGTGATCCACTCCCATGACCCAAACACCTCCCTTCAGATCTTACTTCCAACATTAGGGATCAAGTTTCAACATGAGGTTTGGGGGCCAAAAAGCTGAACTACAACAAATGCAACTGGATTTCCTTTCTCCTTTGTTTCCCCTTTTCCCATTTCCCTCTTTTTTCTCTACTTCCTAGTCTTGCCCTTTCCAACAATAGGTTGGAGAATTAGATTGAGGGTAATTTTGTTTTTATCAACAACATAAGTCTCTTTTGCCCACCACAGTCAACTTCAAAATATTGCCCTCCAGATGCAAAACTTTAAACAATTGAACATTTCTATCCACAGTTCAGGTGTGATTTTAGGTCCAGTAGTTTAAACAGGAAGAGAACCAAAGTGCTATGATTTAAAAACGATTCTCATACAGGCTTTGCTGCAAACGATTACTCAGCAAGTCCACCACTTTCATTCCTTGGCTCTTAAAGGTACTCCTGAACATGAAATATAAAATTTCCTTCTGAGGACTTACGTCCTGTGTGTCTAGAGGAGAGTGGGGAAGAGAGATACCTGAAAGAGCTCTCAACAGTTCACTCCCTTCCCAAAATGTTGATCTAGGTGTGCCATTTTGCTTGGCCATATCCATTTGTCCAGAAGATGCTGAACCAAAGCCCTTTAGTCAGTCTTACAAAGCAGTTAATTGTGATTACCAACAAAGGTTTCAAGTGGTGAGATGAGGCCGACCTCAATGATGTCTTCCCCGCCAAAGTCCCAGATTGGGTCAAGTTTGATAAGTCCCAGTGACAGCAAGTTTTTTAGACAGCCAGGATGTAGTCTCATTCCGGGTTACTCTCTATTACAATCCACTCAAAGGCATTTAGATTGACTTTCTCATCTCTGGAGTCACTCTCAAAAGAAGACAAGCAGGTGGCCAACAGCCCTGTGAAAAATGCTCCATGTCACTCGTCATCACAGAAATGCAAATTAAAACCACGGTGAAATACAACTTTACACCAGTCAGAGTGGTCACTACCAAAAAATAAAAAATAGATGTCAGTGTTGATGAAAAGGGAATGCATATACACTGCTGGTTGGAATGTAATTAGGACAGCCTCTATGGAACTTAGTATGGAGATTTCTCACAGAACTAAAAGTAGAGCTACCACTACTTGGTTCCTACCCAAAGGAACAGAGGTCATTATACAAAAAAGACAACTGCACTTGTATGTTCACTGCAGCACAATTCATGAGTGTAAGGATGTGGAATCAACCTAAATACCCACCAATTGATCTGCAGATAATGAAAATTTGATACACACACACACACACACAAAAACACCCCTCATGGAATACTATTCAGCCATAAAAAAAGAACAACATAACGTCTTTTGCATCAACTTGAATGGAATTGGAGACCATCATGCTAAGTGAAGCAATGCAGGAACAGAAAACCAAATCAGCATGTTCTCACTTATAAGTGGGAGCTAAGCTATGGGTCTTCAAAGGCATATAGGATGGTGTAATGGACACTGGAGACTCAAAAGGGGGAGGGTGGGAAGCAGGGAGGGATGAAAAATCACCTATTGGGTACAACGTGGACCAATAGGGGATGGTGAGTTCACTTAAAGCCCAGACTTCTTGGCTATTATACAAAGCAACCAGGTAACCCCAAACCATTTGTACCCCAAAGCTATTGAAGAAAATAACATAGCTAGAAGAGCAAGAGATGTGCCACCACAGAGCAGCATCCTGCAGCCCACACACAAACGCGAAGACAACGGGGCACAGGTCCCTCCAGCCTGGGATTCATCGTCACAGTGGTTTGGTGAAGCCACAGGGACCACATCACTGAGTCTTCGCAGCCTCAGGCACCCCACGTGATGTAACCCAAGGCCATCAGAACATCCGGAGGAACACGTTTGTGTGTGGCCCTCAGGCCTGCTCATGTCCACAGCTGAGCGCTGAAGCCAATGGGGTCAGCTCAGCAGGATCAGGGCTGCCATGTCGGCAAAAGCACGTTTGTTTCCACAGCTCATGAATGCGATGCAAACCTTGCAGCACGTCAGATTGCCAACTGCAGGTGCTGTTTGGGCGGTTTTGCTGCATCCAGGGAACAGAGAGAGCATTTATCACCACCAGCCCTGAGGTTCTCAGGTGCTCCCTCCTCAGGTGCCAGTGTCCTTGTTCTTCCTATAATTTACCTTATATCCAATCATCCCCTATTTGACCAGCCCTTTTTTCTGAAAGGATCAAGACACATCCTTGTATTATCTGGAGGGAAAGGGATGGAGAGGTTCTTCAGAGGAAAAAATCGAGAGAATTTGGTGAAACATTTCATGTTGAATATTAGGGCAAGACAAAGGGGTAGGGGTAGGGAGGAAGAGAGGAAAATAAAGGAAGAAAAACAAGCCAGGGAGACGAAACCTGAAAGATAATCATTAGATTTCTAAGTAAACACTTAGTTAGTGAACTTGGACAAAGCAATTCCATGTGCCTGTAAAGTGATCAATATTTCCCAAGTAGCAGGTATGTGGCCAAGTCCACTTTACCTCCTTCTCCACATAACCTAAAGAATGTGGCACCAATACTCAAGTCAAGTCCAGTCCTCCCCGTCCCCACAAGCGTTCCCTGAAACCCCTCTGTTTCATCCAAGGTTTTTACTGAATAATTTGTCAAAAATGTAAAGTAAATACTTAATTATTATTATTTTTTTTTTTAGTTGGAGTCTCACTCTGTCGCCCTGACCGGAGTGCAGTGGCCGCTCCCGGCCACCGCAGCCTCGACCTGCTGGGCTCCGGCGATCCTTCCGCCTCAGCCTTCCAAGTAGCTGGAATTACAGGCATGCGCACCAACGCCCAGCTGATTTTTTGATTTATTGTAGAGATGAGGTCTCGCTGCCCAGGCGGGTCTCGAACCCACAGGCTCAGGCAATCCACTCACCTCAGCCTCTCAAAGGCGCAGGATTACAGGCTGAGCTACTGAGCCTGGCTAAATGTTTAATTTTTAGTTGCCCATAATATTTAGTTACCTACATGTATCAATTAAGTCAACAATCATTCTTGGAACTGTTTTATTATTTGCTATCTCACTAAGTTACATTCATGAAAAACATTGAATTTTTTTTTTTCTTTTAAAGAAGTGGGGTACAATTCAGGGTTAGGTATACAAATGTTCATTATGTAGGTACCCTTGTTGGTGAGGTGTGCCTCACTCCCCTGGCAGTTTCCCACTACTGCCAATCCCTTTCTTATTACAATAGTTGTTCAAGGCCCGCTTATGAGTGAGAACATGTGATACTCGGTTGTTTGTTTCTATGATAGGTCACTCAATATTATAGACTCTAAGTCCATTCAAGTTGCTGCAGAGTTCATAATTTTGTTCTTCTTTATGACTGCGTAATATTCCATTGTGTATATGTACCCCATTTTTTCTTTTTTTGAGTTGGAGTCTCACTCTGTCACCCAGACTGGAGTGCAGTGTCCGCTCCCGGCCACCGCAGCCTCGATCTGTTGGGCTCCGGAGATCCTTCCACCTCAGTCTTCCGAGTAGCCGGAATTACAGGCATGTGCTACCACGCCTGGCTGATTTTTTTTTTTTTTTTTTATTGTAGAGACAAGGTCTCGCCAAGTTGCCCAAGTGGGTCTCGAACACGCGGGCTCAGACAATCCACTCACCTCAGCCTCCCAAAGTGCAGGATTACAGGCTGAGCCACCGAGCCCGGCTGTACCCCATTTTTTTATCCAGTCTTCTTTCAATGGGCAACACTGTTGGTTCTATGTTTTCACTATTGTGAATACCGCTGCAATAAATATGTGTGTGCAGGTATCTTTTCCATAAAGTGATTTGAGTTCCTCCGAGTATATTCCCAGTAGGGGAATTGCAGGGTCATATGGAAGGTCGATTTTTAGAACTTTTAGGAATCGCCACACTGATTTTCACAGAGACTGTACTAGTTTTCACTCCCACCAACAGTGTAGAAGTATTCCCTTTTTGCCGCATCCTCTCCAGTATCTGTTGTTTTCTTAATTATTGATGATGGCCATCCTGACTGGAGTTAGGTGGTAACTCAGTGTGGTTTTAATTTGCATTTCTTTGATGACTAGTGAGGCTCAGCATTTTGCATGGGTCTGTTGGCTGCTCGTATGTCTTCTTTTGAGAGGGGTCATATCTTTTGCCCACTTGGTAATGGGGCTGCTTGTTTGTTTGTTTGTTTTTTCTTTTTGGCACATTTGAGTTCCTTGTAGATACTAGATGTTAGGCCTTTGTCAGATACAAAGTTGGCAGATATTTTTTTTTAATTGAACAAATTATTATTTTATTAATATTGTGGTAGGTGGCACCAAGAAGACAGAGTAAGCTTTGGCATTTTCTAACAGAGAGATCTGACCTATTTTATTTTATTTATTTTTTTTAATCAATACTTTTTATTATGGTTTTGTGGGATACAGTTAAGGGTTAGGTGTACAATTACGTTTCATTCAGGCACCCTGTTGATAAGAGGTGTTCCC
>NW_007259437.1:50111-78847 GCF_000164805.1 Carlito syrichta
AGCATGGCTGTTTCCAGGTTCTTGCTATTGTGAACAACGCTGCGATAAACATACGTGTGCAGGTATCTTTTCTATAGAGTGACTTGAGTTCTTCAGGGTCTATATCCCAGTAGGGGGATCGTGGGGTCATATGGGAGGTTGATATTTAGAGCTTTTATGAATCGCCACACTGCTTTCCACAGAGATAACACTAGTTTACACTCCCACCAACAGTACAGAAGTGTTCCCTTTTCGCCACACCCTCTCCAGCAGCTGTTATTTTTTGAGTTGTTGATAATTGCCATTCTGACTGGAGTTAGGTGGTATCTCAGTGTGGTTTTGATTTGTATCTCCCTGATGATTAGTGAAGTTGAACATTTCTTCATATGTTTGTTGGCTGCTCGGGTGTCCTATTTTGTGAAGTGTCTGTTCATATCTTTTGCCCATTTTATAATGAGGTTGTTTGTTTTTTTTCTTTTCAGCACATTTTAGTTTCTTGTAGATCCAGGATGTTAAGCCTTTGTCAGACCTGGTGTTGGCAAATATTTTTTCCCAATCTGTAGGCTGTCTCCCTGCTCTCTTGAGGGTTTCTTTGGCCTTGCAGAAGCTTATCAGTTTAATAACGTCCCACTTGTCTATCTTCTCTCTTATGACCTGTGGGTTTCAGGTTTTGTTCAGGAATTGGATGCCGGTTCTGACTTCCATGAGGGTATTTCCTTCATTTTCTAAGGTTCTTATAATTTGAGGTTTTACATTTAGGCCTTTGATCCATTTAGAGTTGATTTTTGTATATGGTGGTAGGTAGGGATCTTGTTTTAATCATGTGGTCAGCCAGTTTTCCCAGCACCATTTACTGAATAGGTTCTCCTCTCCCCAGTGGTTGATGGTGGAAGCTTTGTCAAAGATACGTTAGTTGAGAAATTGTAGTTTTGCTTCTGGGATCTCTATACTGTTCCATTGGTCTACATGCCTTTTCTTATACCAATACCAGGCCGTTTTGATTATTGTAGCTTTATAATACAGTTCAAAGTCTGGGAGCATACTGTTTCCCGCTTTTTTGTTGTTGTTGTTGTTGTTGTTTTGCTGAGAATTGTTTTGGGTATTTGTGGTCATTTATGTTTCCATATTAATTCCCGTATTGTTGTTTCCAGGTCTGTAAAAATGCTGCTGGTAATTTAATGGGTATTGCATTAAATCTGTAGCTTGCCTTGGGTAGGATGGACATCTTAACTATGTTGATTCTTCCAATCCATGAGCATGGAATATTTTTCCATTTGTTTGTGTCATCTTTTATTTCTTTGAGCAGTGTTTTGTAGCTTTCATTGTAAAGTTCTTTGACTTCTCTGGTTAGGAAGAGATCAAGGTATGTTGTTCAACATAATATTAGAAGTTCTAGCTAGAGCAATCAGACAAGAGAAGGAAATCAGGGATATTTAGATAGGAAAAGAGGAAGTTAAGTTATCCCTCTTTGCAGGCAACATGATTCTATACCTCGAAAACCCAAGACAATCTGTCAAAAACCTTCTTCACTGATAAAGGACTTTGGGAAAATCTCAGAGTATAAAATAAATGTTCAAAAGTCAGTCACATTCCTATACATCAACAATAAACAAACAGAAACCCAAATAAAAAGTACAATCCCATTCACAATAGCCACAAAGATTGAGATTTTTTTTTTTGAATCGGAGTCTCACTCTGTTGTCCAGGCTGCAGGGCACTGGCAAACTCAAGCCACCCCAGCATCGATCTGCTGGGTTCCAGCATTCCTTCCACCTCAACCTTACAAGTAGCTGGAATTACAGGCGTGCGCTGCCACACCCGGCTAATTTTTTTTTAATTGTAGAGATGTGATCTCTCCAAGTTGCCCGGGTTGGTCTCGAACCTGCAGGCTAAGATAATTCACTCATCTCTGTCTCCCAAAGTGCTTGGATTATAGGCTGAGCCACCAAGCCAGGTCAAGATTGAATTTTTAATAGGATTTTTTTTTTAATTACTCAATCTTCCTAACTAAAACAATGTGATAAAAATGATAATTACTTACAGAGGTTAAAAGGTCACTGAAAAAGATTTTCAGCCTAGAGGATTGGTTGTGATTAATATTGTTGGAGCAAAACCCCCAAGCAGCATTAAAAGATATTTGCAGTGATCATGTGTTAAAAATGAAGTTAAACTCAATAGTAAGTCAGAATAAAAGAATGCCACAGCTGCTTCTCTGTCAGTTACGTGGAGATAATCCACAGAAGTGTACAACTTCTTTCTGTGTCCAAAGCAATGAAATTCATATATTTTAAACAAATTTAAATAATTTTAAAAATCACTTTCATAATTCTTTCATTGAACTTGAAATGGTTACACAAAATTTATTTAATCAGCATATTCAGAAGTAATTTATTCCTTTTAGTTTCTTGTTGCAATGTTATTACAAATGTGCATGCAAGCAGTTTACCACTGAATGTAATTTTTGCTGTATTTGACTGGGCACAGTGGCTCAAGCCTGTCATCCCAGTACTTTGGGTAGCCGAGGAGAAAGGATTGCCTAAGACCAGGGGTTGGAGACCAGCCTGGGAAACTTGGCGAGACCTCGTCTCTACAATAAATCAAAAAATTAGCCAGAGCCGGGCTCGGTGGCTCAGCCTGTAATCCCGTGCCTTTGGGAGGCTGAGGTGAGTGGACTGCCTGAGCCTGCGGGTTCGAGACCCGCCTGGGCAGTGAGACCTCATCTCTACAGTAAATCAAAAAATCAGCAAGGCGTGGTAGTGCATGCCTGTAATTCCGGCTACTTGGAAGGCTGAGGCGGAAGTATAGCCGAAGCCCAGCAGGTCGAGGCTGCGGTGGCCGGGAGCAGCCACTGTACTCCAGTCTGGGCGACAGAATGAAATTCCAACTCAAAAAAAAAAAAAAATTAGCCAGGTGTGGTGGTGCACCCCTGTGGTTCCAGCTACTTGGAAGGCTGAGGTGGAAAGATCACCTGAGCCCAGCAGGCCGAGGCTATGGTGACCATGACTGTGCCATTGCACTGCAGCCTGGGTGACAGACAAGAATGACTAAAAAAAAAAATTTGTTTTTTGCTATATTTAATGGATAAAATAATTACTACTTACATAGTAAAGGGAAGCATAAATTATTATCTTAAGAGGAATAAATGACAAACATTAATATAATGTCTGGGAAGAAAACTGACATCTGTTTAAGTCTACTAAAAATTAGTATCACTGTTAATAATGTATAAGCCACTTACTAATGCTATGTGGTTATCAGTGTGTTCTGGCCTGCAGATGCAAAACAGTGATATATTTGTTTTGTCATTTGATGTGTCCATTTATTTCTAAATTTATTTCTATTTAAAGACTATGAAATGAATATTGTATTCACTATTTTGAAAGGAAATACTGTAACTTAAGACTATTAGGTTTGATCTTCTTGGAGCATCACCTCAACTCCTATACTCTCTGGCTGTATCTAATCTTACTTGCAATAGACACTGAGTTTCTGTGGAGGTTACATCAGACACACTGCTATGAAGTTTCAGTGTCTCCACATAGTGAGATCTTCTTTAATATATCCAAACAAAGTTGTTGTATATTTTTGCCAATGGACTTGTGTATGTAAAGGTGCCATTATGTATGCGGGTACACACATACAGACACTTCTCTGAGCTACTCATGAACAGAAGAACCGCTGGGCCACGGGGGGTGCTGCCTCAGCTTTGCTAGCTGAGGCTAAGCTGACTTCCAGCGCTGCGGGACTGCTTTGCACTGCAGAAGCATGGTGAAGTGTTACAACGACTTCACTTCCTCACCCCCACTTGGTATTTCAGACTCTGAAGTTTTTGCCAATGGACTTGTGTATGTAATGGTGCCTTCCTGTGGTTTTAACTTGCATTTCTTTTCTTGCTACGAAGATCAAACCCCTTTTCTTCTGCTCATTGGCTGTCTGAATTTCCTCATTTGTGAATATCTCTCAAGTCTTTGGCCCATTTGATCCCAACTACTTTTCCTCACTGATACATAGGAGTTCTCTAGCTGCTTTGAACACCAATCCTTTGTTGCAAGTATCTTCTCACTCCTATCCCTTACCTTTTCATTCATTAAATGACTTCTTATTAACAGAAATTATTTTTTTTTTTTTTAGCTGGAGTCTCACTCTTGTCGCCCAAGCTGGTGTGCAGTGGCACGCTCACAGCCACCACAGCCTTGACCTGCTGGGCTTAGGCAATCTTCCACCTCAGCCTTTCAAGTAGCTGGAACTACAGATGCACACCACCATGGCTACCTACTTTATTTTTGATTGTGGAGACAAGGTTTCACTAAATTGCCCAGGCTAGTCTCAAACCCCCTGACTCAGGCAATCCTCTTGCCTCAGCCTCCCTAAGTGCTGGGATTATAGGCTGAGTCATCGCATCTGGCCAGAAATAATTAATTTTAATGTAGACAAATTTATTTTATGCTTAATGCTTTTTGTGTTCTATTAAGATTGGTTTCTACATAATGAAGAGGAAAAGTGGTTCTCTTCTATTGACTTCTAAAAGCTTTGTAGCTTTTTTTTTTATATTCAGGTGTACATTTTTTTTTCTTGAATTGATGTTCTTGCATAGTGTGATAAGAGACAGCTTATATTTTTTCCATATGAACACAAAACGCCCCAACACCACCAATTGGCTAAGGCCACTTCTGTCATGTACCAAATGTCTATACACGCATGAGTCAGCTTCTGGATCCTCCACGCGGTGACCCTGTTCCATCTGCCTATTCCCAACCTTAATCCAGACCATCAGGTTACTAATGCTGTATGATCCCTAATGAGAACAGGTAGAGCTAGCCCTTCTCCCTGTTTGTCTTTGGTTATTGTTGGACTTTTGCATTTTGATACATATTTTGAAGACAATGCATCAAGTTCTTTGCAGCACTTGCAGAGATTTTGACTGTGGTTTGCATCAACATCTTGACCATATCAGGTCTTATAAAGGATGAACACAGTGTCTGCACATGGTAAGATCTTTAATGTATCAAAAGAAAGTTGTATTTTTTTCTCTGTACAAGTCTTGCATATATTTTATTAGATATGTTACTAGGTACTTGATATTTGTAATGCTACATTAAACAGTGAGATTTCAAATTTTGACTTCTCATAGCATTCTTCTGACAGAAATAAACTTGTATCTAGCAGCTTCATTAAAATCTTATTGCTTCTAATTTCTCATCAGTGGGTTATAGCTCTTCCCATGTGTTATCAGCCATGGCTGTGAACAGACAATGGAAGGAGGCATTTTCAAAGCTTCTGATAAAAGTGCACAGCACCCCATGACAGAGCCAGGCATCTCTACATGGATTAGGACTTGCTAGTGACCTATGCCAGGTACATTCTTAGAGGGAGCCCACTGTGAGTGGTGGAAAGACTCAGGGAGCAGGACCAAAGGCAGGGATGGGAGTCACAAGACATAGCAATGAATTCAGATTTTTTTGATATCCCATGCTCTTTTAGGACCACAATCTTCTTATTCTCAGAAATGTTCTTACCTCTTTCTTTCCTTTAAAAAAAAAATCTAACTCGAATGTCCTTTTCATAGTGACAATAGTTCTACAGCTCCCAAGTAAGTTACTCTTCCATCCAAGCATACTTGCTAACTTTATCCTCATCCCCTAGTAACATACACCACAGGCATCATGGTATATTCACTCTGTTCTACCAGTAGACTCTTAGTCTTTAGAGGGAAGGCCTGTGATCCCTAGGCTGACATTGTGCTAGACACAATATAAGTTCACATATATTTTAACAGGTCGAATACAAAACTATGTGCATTGTTTTCATTTTGACTGTATCTCACTAACATTAAATCTTGGTGGGTGTTTTTGTGAGGGATGAGGAGTTAGAACTCTTTATTTTCATTCAGGTTACATAAATCCCATGATTATTAAAGAGTAACAGGTTAATGGTACTCTCTCTGTCTCTCTCTCTCTCTGAAATATTTTTCTAAAATGTGATTGGAGGCAGAAAATATACCAAATATTAAATAATTGAAGAAAGATATTTTATGATACACTTAGTCTATAGTGTACATATAACAATACAATAGTAATTAAAGGCCAAAGATACTAAAAATTTTACCCTAGGAAAAAAGAAAATACTATATTCTTGGTAAAGGATCTGAAGATTGCTTCAAACCACCAAGTCAAATTTTTGGTCTTAGTTTTGATAGGATAGGATATAGGTTAGAGACAGGCATGAAAGAGAAAAAAACAAGTCTGTGATTCCATAATATAATCTTGGCGAAATATCTTACTTCTCAGAAATAAGTGTATTGTCTATAAAACTGAGAAGTGGGGTTAAACCACATGATCCTAAAATCCCTTTCAGCTCTAATGTTCTAAAAATTAGGAGAAAACCACATATGAATTTGAGTGAAATACAAAGAAGGGAGGGAGGGGAAAAGGGAGAAAAGAAGGGAGGGAGGGGAAAAGTTCAGAGTTAAGTTTTCTAAATGACTTAGAAATTGTAAAAATGAAGATTCAGGCCATTATCTTGCTAAACTATGGTCTGGTCATGTGTTCTTTGAGCTATAGCTGCTGCCATGTTTTCCTAAGCTTTGGCCCCCCTTCCCTACCTTGGGGAGGTGAATTCACTCTCTCTCATTTACTTTCTAAATAAATTATATTTTCTAATCTAAAAAAAAAAAATGAAGATTCAAAATCACCTTACCTGAAACCTTGCCATCCGAACTTTCATGAAGCATAAGTGCAAAGTTGCCAGGTAAAATTCTCCTCCACAAGATGACTTGGAGTGATGATTTAGGCTTATTCATATAGAGACTTTGGATCTGACAAAAAAGCTATAAACCCTGTCCAATTAGCTTTACTTGGACAGCGTGAGCAAAATGTTGTTGCAAAGCAATTTAAAATAACACGAAGTTCACTATCCTTGGAAAGACTCCAGGGTAAAAAGTCCACTCGACATTTATTGGGCTTGCAAAAAGGCTCAGTTCTAATTTTAGAGCCAAGTAAAGAACTTTCTATCTGGAATTGTGTAAAGAACATGATCTTGATCTTCGAGGTAACATTTTCTGTAATTTCCTTCTGAAGTGATTAATAAAACCTTTTCATTGAATTGACTATTCAATGAAAACAATTAATTCCATAACTTCAAAAACTCATTTTTATATAAGTAGAACCAAATAACAATTTGGTCTGAAATATGATTCACATGCTTTTGAAGAGCCTAGGTTTAAGAACTCCTAAGTGACTTGCAGCAAAGATTTAGCTCACAGCTTTCTCCTGTGCTGATGGATATGGTCACTGTAAGTGTTCCTGCTGCAACACTCCCCTCTGATATGTGGTGTGCAGTGTTTCACACATCTGCATACTGTTCTTCTTCGAGGCCCTCTGTTGCCGAGTTTCACAGAGCAGTCATTCTGACGTGTCTACAATGCCATGATGTGTGAGCCAGCCCTGAGCTAGGGGATGTGGACACCCTGGGTTAACACTCACACAGACTCTGTGAGGCACCCTCAGGGTTTCTTCCTATAGACAGGAAGCTCCAGGCTCCCCTCCCCATCTAAATGATACTAAAGCCCGTGCTTTTGTCCCACTAAGCTCTTCCTGTTTCCCTAAATCCAGTAGAGTCCACCACAAAGAGGAGGTCCCTCAGCTTAGTACCAACCTTGATATAAACCAAGCCTTGGCTTGCAAGGGCATTGAAGCGCTGCCAAGCCTTCCATCTGTCCTCTCGGTAATCCCCATCTTTGCAGTCTTGGGAATGGCCTGAGCTTTGCTTTGGTTTCCTCCTCCGCCTGCCATCTGTTTACTGCCTCCAGGAGAGCAGGTGTTCCCTGACTGTACAAGGTGCCAGGTTCAGCAATAGGAACAATAGATTCTAACTTGAAAACTAAAAGCATAGACCTGGCAAAGTGACGCACATGTGTCATCTCAGCACTTTGGGAGGCCAAGGTAGGAGGATCGTTTGAGGCCAAGAGTTCTAGACCAGCCTGAGCAACATAGCAAGACCTCATCTCTACAAAAGGAAAAGAAAATTAGCCAGGCATGATGGCAGCACTTGTAGTCCCAGCTTCTCAGGAGGCTCAGGAGAGAGGATTACTTGAGACCAGGAATTCAAGACTGCAGTGAGCTATGATCATGCCACTGCACTCCAAACTGGGCAACAAAGCAAGATCTTGTCCCTAAAAAAATAAAACTGAAAATGTTTTAAAACTCCCAAGAAGATACACACATTAGCATAGTAGGTAAAATATAAAACAACATAGGAATGAATACACACATAGATAAAAACAGAAAGCAATCCCAACCTGGTTGACTCCTGGTTGCATCCTTACACTGGCAGTGTCTAGCATTCTACAGACCATTCTCCTACTCCGTTATTAGGGAGTACAGTCAAGTGGCTTCTTCTGAGCTTCCTTCTTTATTTTCCTCCAAGCAACTGGTTCTTGCCCCTCACTACACTTTAGAAACACTGGGAAACTTTTAAAATTGACCCTGGAGAGTCTGACTTGATTGTCTGGAGGGAGAGGGATGACACAGGCATCGGAACTTTTCAAAACTTTCTCCCTCCCCCAATCACTTCCAATGTGCACCCACCGGGAGACCTTTGGCCAAGATTCATGTCTCTGAGAAAACTGTGTCACAAAGATGACTGAGAGCAGTCATTCTTTCACAGAAGAAAAAAAAAGGCATCCCTGGCAGAATAATGAACTCAGTCATCTTTTATAAAGGACATCCTGATTTGAAATAAATCCCACATAAGAAAAATAAAACTGACTTGTCTAATTCACAACCAGGAGCTATTTTGCTGTTCAATATGTTTCACCTGTTGAGATACTGTTGGCTCATGTGATACAGTTGTGCATCTGCTTTGGAGGGAATCTCTTCCATCACTCTGTTCCCAGCTAGCTGGCTGTAATGATTGTAGGTGGACTTTATATCCCTGATATGAAAGAACCTGGATCAGAGTCAGAGAACCATTTCCCGTTAGTTGGATAACCTTGAACAAATCACATGACTTGGAAAAGGCTCAACTTCCCTCTCTGTAACAAGAAGACACTAATAAATGCCCTAATTAGCATTGGAAGTGGTCTGAGAATTGAGATGGGTTTGGTATCAGTTCTTTGTACCCTGTAAATTGCTACAAAAAGTCGGTGTCAATGATCTTCTTTGCTTGTATCTATAACCTCAGCAAGACAGTTGCTTTCTTTTTTGTCTGGTCATGTGAAAGCACCATTTATATTTTTCAGCATAGTGTCGGGTTTTCCACCATCCTGTAGATGCAGATGGAGCACCCTCTTGGAGCCACAATGCAGACTATCTTCCCTAGGCTTGGAATAACACGTCTCCAGTATAACCTGAGGTTGCAAAAACACACATTTATTTGTCTCACGGTGTGTGAAAACCCATCGACATAGTGACCTTCTCGTAGACACAGTGCCGGAGGAGTCAAACTGTGGCAGGCATCAGCATCCCTCAAAGGCCTTCTTCAAACAGATGGCTGGCTCTCACCCCAGAATTTCTGATTCAGTAACTCTGGGGCGAGACCCAAGAATTCACATTTCTAACAAGCTCTCTGCCCAGGGGATGCGGTCTGAGAATCATCACACTTTGAAAACTTTAAGCAAATAACCATAAAAATGTGTTTAAATGAAACCCTGAATATCTGAAAACATCCAGAGTTTTACATCTTTTAGACACCTACTTCTCCCGCTCTTAACCAAAGACCTTTGAACTTTAAGTTTTTGGATTTGAGGACAAATAGGATACTGATTGTTGCCTTTGCTTGTCATAGGGGAAAGTATTTTGATCTTCAAAACAAGGTAACAATATCAAGATATAAGATTCTGAGCTTATAATAAATATATTATTTAAGAGTCTTATAAGTTGTATTTCTTCTAAAATCTTCTTAAAGACATGATTAGCACCCAATTGGTATCACAGTTTTCTTGTTTGTTATAAATTCAGTCAAAACTAAGTGAATATAATAGCACAGTCTATTACATTAACATTATTTACATAAATTGCTGAACTCAGGAGGACTTTGCAACCTTGAATTTGTAAAGAAAACGGCTCTCTCCATATTTTGAAAAAAGAGAGTCTTGGTTTTGAATAGCACTTGTTAAAAACAACAAGTTGTGTTTTCTGTAGAAAGAAACTCAACTTAATCTTTTTAAAAAATACAGGTGTTTGCCCATGATGGCTGTGTACACTGTATGTCACTTGACAATGAACCGCAGTTATCTGTTCTTCTCTCTCACACTGGCATTCCTCTCAGTCCTTTTCAGGGTGCCATTATGAGAGGCATATTTTTAAATCAGTTTCAGATGGATCTTTGAGGTCCTTTATTTCAGTTTTCCTGATTATCATTGTAATGTAACCCCCATGAGTTTGGATCCTTTACTGTTTACTGAGTGCCCGTGAAAGGGTTGCTGAAGGTTCACATGAGTCTAAACATTGCCAGGGCTCAGGCTATGGGGTGACCTCTTGAGAAAAATGCAGCACCTTTTGTGGTAAGATGAGAAATTGCCCTCGTGGGGTCTGGTGTCTTTTGCCATGCTCTTATCAAGGTCCGGTCTTTGCAAAGTGATGATGGTGTCAGGAGCATCGTTCTATTGGGCATTCACAAGCAAGCTGCTCCCCACCTGACTTAAATTCCCATCTCAAATTGACAGCCACACCCCGGCGACTCTCAGGAGCATCATCTGTGGTCTTCCTTGTGATGACTGACTAATATTTTTTTTTTTTGAGTTGGAGTCTCACTCAGTCACCCAGACTGGAGTGCAGTGGCTGCTCCTGGTCACCACAGCCTCAACCTGCTGGGCTCCGGCGATCCTTCCGCCTCAGCCCTGTAGCCAGAATTACAGGCATGCGCTACCACGCCCAGCTGATTTTTTAATTTATTGTAGAGATGAGGTCTCACCAAGTTGCCCAGGCGGGTCTTGAACCCCGAACCCGCTGTGTCAGGCAATCCACCCACCTCAGCCTCCCAAGGCGCAGGATTACAGGCTGAGCCACCGAGCCCAGCTCTGACTAATATTTTAAAGCCCATGACTATCTCTTTAGAATTGCATCTTCCTTCTTTAAAGGTTTCCTTTCTAAACACACACACACGTAAATGTTTTTCTTTTTTTTTTGAGCTGGAGTCTCACTCTGTCGCCCAGGCTGAAGTGCCGTGGTACACTCACAGTCACGCCAGCATCGACCTGGCAATCTTTCTGCTTCAGCCTTTCAAGTAACTGGAACTACAGGCACGAGCTACCATACCTGGCTAATTTTTGATTTATTGTAGAGACGAGGTTTCACCAAATTGCCCAGGCTGGTGTCAAATCTGCGGGCTCAGGCAATCCACTTGCCCCGGCCTCCCAAAGTGCTGGGATTACAGGCTGAGTCACCAAGCCCGGTGTAATTGTTCTAAAGTCATTTTATTTATCTCAGTACAGACTAAAAGTGGATTTAGAACTTCAGATGGAAAAACTTCCCACCATTTGCAGATGTTCAGGGCACTCATTGCAGTTTCCCAGTCTCCGGGTTGGACCTATATAATCTTTTTCTGTTGTTGCAGTTATCTATTTCTGCATAACCATCCCTCTCAGAATTTAGTGGCATACCTCCACAATCATTTAATGATATCCCATAATTCAGTGGTTCAGGAAACAGGTCAAGAACACTCTGGGTGAGTCTTCTGCCCCATCTGATGCGGGCTGGGCTTACCTGGTGATGCCCCATTGGCATCTGGGCTCGTGTGGAAAGTCTAGGTTGGCTTCAAGTACGTACTTGGAGCCAGAGCTGGGATGGGTGGGACCTTCAGGCTGCCATTGTTTGTTCTCCATGGGGCTTATTCACATGGCTTGCTTGGACTTTCTTTCAGCAAAACTCTCTTGCGGTAGTTGGCGATCTTAGATGACAGCTTAGGGGTCCGGGGGTAAGTATTCCCAAAGACGAAGGCAAAAGTTGCAAACTCTTAGAAACCTAGTCTCATAAATCACATAGCTTCCCTTCCACTGCATCAACTTGCCAAAAAGAATCAAGAGAAAGGGAATTAGACTCCATCTCTCATTAGCAAAATTATTGCAGTCACTTCTAGTGAACCACAGTCACCTTCCAAGAGATTAATCAAAATTTTTTTTATTCCTTTTTCTCTTTATTGATTTGAAGTTTTTCATTTCTCAACCTTTTTGTAGTTAAGGCCAGGTGACCAGATGTGGCCAGTGTGAGTTCTCCACTTTGTGTATAAGTTGAACAATGTGTGTTGAGTAGGAACATCCACAAAAGGTAAACAGTAAAGAATGTTTAGTTGAATGACTGCTTAAAGGACTAAAGGTGCTTCTGTAGTGGAATTTAGAGGGCCAAGAAATCCTTAACTCTGAATTCAACATGGTACTACAGGAAGACTTCTGGATTTTTGGGATGTGTATGGGAACAAAGAGGTATCTGATGACCATAACGGTGAATTGCAACAATGATGGAAACTTTCACCAAATATTTTCCCGTTCCCCCTGAAGGGCGCTGTGAGTCTTTGTAGGGAGGTGGATGGATGTTATTTCCCAGATGATATGAAGAGCAGCTGTAAGCTTTCAGTGTGCTACCTTCCTGCTGATGCAGAAAGTGGAAGACGTGTGGTGACATGAAAGATGGGCTTCGACAAGGCAGATGTGTGCAGTCAAAGCTGCAAGGATGGCTGAGACACAGCACTGTGGGGCAGCTGCCTTAGGGACTTGCCCAGTCTGCAGCTGTGTGTGACCAGAGATTCTGGATTTGGTTGTCACCTGGCCCAGGCTCTCTGATCTGATACACTACTCTGTTTTTGCTGTGTTAGAAGCTATCTTAAAATTGAAACATGCACAGTTGATTTAACAAAGGATAAAGCTGACCATTGTCTCTACCCTCCTCCCAAACAATCAAAGTACATTTGAATTCCAGACTCTGATCTCAACTCACCCTTATCATTACCCAACATTTTCATTCCACCTTTATTTATAACCTTGATATTGGTTATTTTTATCATCACTAATATTGTTAATGATAACTATTTTTTTAGCTGTACCTGCAAATTTAGCAAGTTGGCTCCCTTCCTTGTTGTATTACACTCCTTTTGACTAAGTTTTTACTTCCTCCACTGAAATGCATAGTTTAACAGTTGTTTTAAAATGAAAAGGGACGGCAAACTTTCCAAATTTTTGTTTTTCTGAAATATTTTTATTTCACCTCCACCTTTGAAAACTAGTTTCAGTATGCATAACATTCTAGGTTGTCAGCAATTTTCTCTTAGTATCTTAAATATATTGTTTCACTAAATACTTTTCTTTACCCTAGAAATCAACAAATATTTCCTTAAACGGAAAGATGGTAATATTTTAGGCCTTGTAGACCATACGTTTTCTATACAAGTACTCAGTAGTGCTATTGTAGCATGAAACCATAAATATGCAAATGAATGGGTATAATGAATGAGACAGGAGATAGCTAGAGAAAGGCAGACACAGACAGGTGGGTCCTCTGGCAACAATGTAGCAAACTCCCAGCAGGCCTTTCAGGCTCAGCATTGGTAAACAAGTTCCCTGCCAGCCTCTCAAGCTAGAGCTTAAGTACTCACTCCTGGGATAGAAAAACAACCAATCAGCTCGCTGCCAAGTACCAACGAATCAGCTCATCATCAGGCCCTATCTCCTGCTGTTTGGTCCTCAGTACTGACCAATCGGAACAGCTAGTACCGACCAATCAGCTCACAGCTAGTGCTAGCCAATCTGCTCAGTCTTAGGGCTATATAAGCACCAGGTTTCAGCTACAAATTGATAACCCCTTCAGGCTTCCTCCCACTGTGGGAGCTTTTCTATCCTCTCAATAAATCCTGCTTTCTCACTTTCCAACTGTCTGTGTCCCTCATTCTTCCTGGGCATGAGACAAGAACCTTGGCCGTGAAGAGCTGCGACCTGAAGAGCTGCAGAAGACTGTCGGAACCCAAGAGCCATGCACCCTAGAGGCTGGCTTGCCAGCCCACAGAGCTGGCTGAATCAGGAGAGTTGCTGGAAGAAGGTGAGACTCAGAAGCTGAGACACTCCGGGGGCTAAGTTTGCCAACCCACTGGAGCCAACATTCTGGGGGCTTCGCTTGCCAGCCCACCAAAACAGCAACACTCTCAGGGGCTGGCTTTCCAACCCATCAGAGGCAACACTTCAGGGGCTAGGCTTGCCAGCCCACTGAACCAGGAACACTCTCAGGACTTGGCTTGCCAACCTATTATACCCAACATTTCCGGGACCAGGCTTACCTGCCCCTCAAGGCAACCCTCTCTGGGACTTGGCTGGCCGACCCATTGAGTTGACACTCTCAAAGCCCAGGCTTACCTGAAAAATCCGTATCACCAATAAAACTTTATTTGCAAAAAAGAAATGTCTGGACCTTGGGCTGTAGTTTGTTGAGCACTGCTCTATAGCTAGATTTGAGGAGTCTGTTCTGAGTATAATTGTTTCTTCCATTTTAAGCAGTGTGCTTTTGTCTTTGGTGATCAAAACATGGTGTGATTTATACAATAAATGAGTCCTCTTCGGGACCTGTACTTCCCAAATCTAAGGAGCAACATCTTCACCAATTCTGAAAGGAGTACAACCACTACCTTTTCAAACATTATGCTTTTCTTTCTACTTCTTTTCTCTCGAACTCATATTAAACACAAGCTAAAATTTCTCTCCCACTGGTATGCCACTTATGTTGTGCTTTATATTTTCTGCTTGTTTTTTTCTTTGTTGTATATATATATATATATTTTTTTTGAGTTGGAGTCCTGTCACCTAGACTGTCTAGGCTGTGTCTAGTGCAGTGGCCGCTCCCAGCCACCACAGCCTCGACCTGCTGGGATCCGGTGATCCCTCCACCTCAGCCTTCCAAGTAGCTGAAACTACAGGCGTGCACTACCACACCCAGCTAATTTTTTATTTATTGTAGAGATGAGGTCTTGCCAAGTTGCCCAGGCAGGTCTCGAACTCACGGGCTTAGGCAATCCACTCACCACGGCCTCCCAAAGTGCTGGGATTACAGGCTGAGTCCCCGGCTGTTGTATATTCTTTAGATGCTTCTTTCACTCAGTAATTCTTCCTTAAACTCTGTCTAATGTGCTATTTTATGTACTATTAATTTTTTAAAACTACACATTTTTATTTCTAAAAGTTCTCTTACATCTTTTAAAAACATTATTTTTCAGATTTCCAGGAAGATGACGGCATAACCAATCAGAATGTGAAAGTCCCTGTGTATGTGAGTGATTATATGGACAACTCTGCATGTATTTCTGTGCGTAAGCGGGAGTGTGAGAGGCTGACGGAGTGGGGACTCAAGAGCAAGACGCCAGGGCCCTCCTGGTAAAGATGCTGGTGCCACAGCCACTCTGCTTGGACCCTAGCACTTTCCAGAGTGCAGAGGTTGAGTGTCATGTTCTAAATTCAGCAAAGCTTTTCCCAGGAAGAACAGCTGGAGTGAATGCAGACCCCACCACCACAGCACTGGGCTGAATGTTGGCAGCAAAGCCTGTGGAGGGAGTGCAGCGAGACAACCTGAGGAAGAGTCCTGAGTAAAGAGTGGGGAGAACTCATCCAGAACCTGGAATGGGCTCCAGAGTCTTACTACTATGTCCCCATCCGCAAACTGTGGTAACTGCTAGAGAGGGAGCTATCGACCCCAGTGGTGACAGGAGCAGCAGCCAGCCAGGAAACTACCCAGACTCTCTAATACCTGGGCAGAGAAGTGCTCCAGGGCAGCCTCTGTGGAACAGCAGAATTGCATCTTGAGACCAGGCACTACCTCTGTGTTGCATCTGGGCTGCTCTTTGTGACCTCAAAGAACACTGTCACCAGTGCACAAGCCCTGGTAGGCAACGCCAGATGTCAAACCCCAGACAATCCACCCTTCACTGAGAGTCAGTTGCTGGGTGATAGATGCAGACAGCACAACTGCCCAAGAAAGAGGCTGGTGAGTGCCTAGCTGACTCTCCCTGCCCCAGCAACAAGTGAAAGAGATTGGGAGGGCAGAGCAGGGACAGTAGGCCCCATTGCCCTGCAGTGAACTGGACGCCCTGGGAGATGTGACAAAGTTGAGACAGGAAAGAAGGGGGTGAGTTCCTAAGAGATGCTGTATCAAGTAATTTCAGCCCCCTTCCCTCACACAGGCATGTGACAGCTACCAGTGAGTGGCAGGCAGCACGGGATGAAGATTCTAACATCTTAAGTTTCAACAGCGAACAGGGAACCTGCAGTCACAGTCCTGCAGTCACAGAACCCATCACAAGAGGGAGCCCCCATTTCACAGAGACACACTAAAACTGAGAACACTTTCTCAACTTTATTTTTTTTTTGAGGGGGGATATTGGTTTTGGTTTGTTTGTTTGATTATCTCGTTGGGTTGCTTTGTTTGTTGGTTCATTCTCTCTTTTCTTCTTCTATTTCTTGTTCTTTGGTTTTTTTCTCTGTTTTTTTTTCTTTCTTTCTTTTATCTTTTTTTCTTTCCTCTTTTTCTCTCTCATCCTTTCTCTTTTTTTCTTTCTTTTCCCTCTTATGCCATTTCTTGGACTCAGGGGCTTTGCAAGCATACCCCACTGTAAAGTCATATTGTGCAGAGATAAATAGCAAGTCCCAACTGACCCATTCACCAGATAACAAACATTATGACCTGCCAATAGACTCAGAATCCTTGCAGTTCCACCCCTAGTAGGTGCTCAAAAATGTAAAGACACAGCATAATGCCTCTCTCCCAGCCCTACTTCATAATTGAACAAACCTGAAGCCCTGGGTCAAAGAAGAACAAAAGGAAGAGCAAATATCAGATGCAGCTGCTTCTCCATTTTCCTCTGAGCAACAGAATAAAAGAGAAAGTTAAGAAAACTGCTACAAATGAAGAAAAACCAACAAAAAATTGCCGGTAACTATCAGAGTCACAGCAAAGAGTCAGTGCTAGAAAGAACAGCTACTGGGGCAAAAAATGGCTATCTCCCAGAATAACAGTACCCAGAAGGTACTTACGGAGATCAGAGAATTGTTGGATAGAGTGAATAAAAATCAAGATGTGCAAGGGCTAAAACTAAATGAAACTGCAATGGAGCTAGATAGGCTCAAGAAAGCATACTTAGAAATAACAGAAATAAAGAACTCCATCCAATAATTAAATAACAAACTGACAAGCATGAGAAGCAGAATTAACCAAGCAGAAGAAGGAATCTCAGAGGTGAAAGACCAAAATATGGAATTAACCCAATCTATTAAAAAATAGGGGGAAAAATCAAGAAGAAAGAGGAAACTCTCCAAGAGATGTGCGGTTTTTTATCAAGAAACCAAACCTATATCTGATTGGAATACTTGAAATAGAAAAATAAATGGAAAACACTTCAGAAGAAACATTCCATGAAGTCATTCAAGAAAACGTCCCTCATCTGGCTAGAGAGATGACTATACAAGCACAAGAGATCAAAAGAACCCATGAAAGACATCTTATGAGAAGACCAAACCCTAGTTACATAGTAGTTCACCTATATAAAGTAGACATAAAATAAACAATACTGAAGACAGCAAGGGAAAATGATCAGGCTACCTACAAGGTCAGACCAATAAGAATTACTGCAGACTTATCTGCAGAAACACTAAAGGCTAGAAGTAAATGGACCCTAATATTTAATGTTCTCAAAGATAAACAATTTTTACCAAGAATTGTCTATCCAGCCAAGCAAAACTTCATCAGCGATGGAGAATTAAAATCCTTCCCAGATACCCAATCCCTAAGAGAATATGCTGCATTGAGACCAGCTCTACAGGAGATGCTTAAAAAGGTGCTGTGCACAGATGAAAAAAGAAACAAAAAAATACCGTATACTTCACAAGATCACAAACAAACACAGAAGCTGCAGAACACAGCATACCTGCAAAAGTGAAAACACACACATATATGAGCACAAAAACTAAACAAAAACAAAATAACCTTATGAGAGCATTATGTCAGGGACAAAACCTCACACTGAAAAGACATAGAATTTAGCCAGGCATGGTAGTGCACAACTGTAGTTCCAGCTACTTGGAAGGCTAAGGCGAAAGGATTGCCGGAGACCAGCAGGTTGAGGCTGCGGTGGCTGGGAGCAGCCACTACACTCCAGTCTGGGCAAATGAGTGAGACTCCAACTCAAAAAAAAAGACATAGAATGGCAAACTGGATAAAAACACAAGACAGTAATTTTCTGCCTCCAAGAAACTCATCTCACCATAAAATACTCCCACAGACTCAAAGTTGGAGAACAAAAAAACAAATGTTCAGACAAATAGATAAAAAAAGAAGGCAGGAATCATGATCTTAATATCAGATAATAGAATCTTTAAGCTATCAAAACTTTTAAAAGATACAAAAGGACACAGTGATAAAAGGTTCGATCCCTCAACAAGAAATATCCATCCTAAACATATTTGCACCCAACATAGGAGCGCCAGCTTTTATAAAGCAGTTATTAAGTAAACTAAAAAAAGATATTGACTCTAACACTATCATTGCTGGGGACTTAAATGCCCCCACTAACAACCTTAGATAGATCACTGAGGCAAAAAAGTCAACAAAGAGATCCAGAACCTCAACTTGATGCTTGACCAAATGGATTATTAGATACCTACAGAACACTCCACCCAACAACCACAGATATACATTCTACTACTCGTCACCACATGTAATATAGTCCAAAATCAACCACATCCTTGGCCATAAATCAAGCATAAACAGATTTCACAAGAATGAAATCCTGCCATACATGTTCTCAGACCACAGTGGAATACAAATCAGTATCACCACCAACAAAATTTCCCCCAAACTCACAAAGACATAGACATTAAACAGCATGATGCAGAACAACTCCTTGGTCAACACAAAAATCAAAATAGAAATTAAAAGATTTCTGGAAACAAATGAAAATGAAGAAGAAGCTTACCAAAACCTCTGGGATGCCATGAAATCAGTACTAAGAGGGGAATTTATATCTCTACAAACACACATCAAGAAAATAGAGCCAGACTCAGTGGCTCACCCTGTAATCCCACACTTTGGGAGGCTGAGGTGAGTGGATTGCCTGAGACCGCGAGTTCGAGACCAGCCTGGGCAACCTGGCGAGACCTCATCTCTACAATAAATCGAAAATCAGCCCGGCGTGGTAGCACGCGCCTGTAATTCCAGCTACTCGGAAGGCTGAGGCGGAGTCCAGTGGGCCGAGGCTGCAGTGACCAGGAGCTGCCACTGCACTCCAGTCTGGGCGACAGAGTGAGACTCCAACTCAAAAAAAAAAGAAGAAAACAGAAAGAGAACAAGTTGACAACCTAACAAATCACCTAAGGGAGATGGAAAGGCAAGACCACCAGAATCCCAACTTCAGCAGAAGAATCCAGATCACCAAAGTAAAAGCTCAAATATGGGACATAGAAGACAAAAATACAGAAAAAAATCAATGACAAAAAACTGGTTCTTTGAAAGGATAAACAAGATTGATGTACCCCTAGCCAGAATGACCAAGAAAAAGAGGAAAAAATACAAATAAACATAATCAGAAATGCAGAAGATTAAGTCACAATTGACTCCCTCCCCTCCAAAAAAAATTATCAGAGATTATTCTGCACACCTGTATGGAAGCAAACTCGATAACCTAAATGAAATGGAGAACTTTCTAACATCACACAATCTCCCAAGGTTGAAACAAAGAAATTGGGATCCTAACTAGACCAATGACAACCCAGGAAATTGACTCTGTCATTAAAAAAAAATTACCTACAAGAAAAATTCCTGGACCAAACAGATTTCCAGCAGAATTCTATAAAACATACAAGAAGGAGT
Source organism: Carlito syrichta (assembly GCF_000164805.1). Lineage (NCBI taxonomy): Eukaryota > Metazoa > Chordata > Mammalia > Primates > Tarsiidae > Carlito > Carlito syrichta. The sequence continues at coordinate 69,920 of NW_007259437.1, forward strand.
TAATACCAATTATTTGAAAGTATTGCAGGCAATCGAGAAAGACAGAACTCTCCCCAAATCATTTTATGAAGCTAACTTAACACTGATACCAGAGCCAGGCAAAGATTCAACAAAGAAAGAGAACTACAGGTCAATATCCATAATGAACATAGATGCAAAAATTCCCAAAAGGATTCTAGCAAATCAGATCCAACAACACATCTCAAAAATCATCCCTCATAACCAAATAGGCTTCATCACCAGGATGCAGTGCTGACTCAATATCCACAAGACCATAAATGTCATTAAATACATCAACAGATGTAAAAACAAGAACCACACGAATATATCATTAAATGCAGAAAAAGCTTTTGATAAAATCCAGCATATTTTCTTGATAAAAACTCTTGAACACCTAGGCATAGAGAGAACATAACTCAAAATAGTAAGAGCCATCTATGATAAATCCACAGGCCACATATTACTAAGTGGACAAAAATTGGAAGCATTACCCCTGACATTCAGAACAAAACAAGGCTGCCCACTCTCAACCTTCCTGTTCAACACAGTGATGGAAGTTCTAGCTATAGCAATCAGACAGGCAAAGGAAATCAGGGGTCTCCAAATAGAAAAAGAAGTCAAGTTATCCCTCTTTGCTGATGACATGATCCTACACCTCGAAAATCCAAGAGAATCTGTCAAAAACCTCCTTGCACTAATAAAGTACTTTGACAAAGTCTTGGGATACAAAATAAATGTGCAAAAGACAGTCATATTCTTTTTTTGTTTTTTTTGAGTTGGAGTCTCACTCTGCCACCCAGACTGGAGTGCAGTGGCCGCTCCTGGCTACTGCAGCCTCGACCCACTGGGCTCTGGTGATCCTTCTGCCTCAGTCTTCCAAGTAGCTGGAACTACAGGCACATGCTACCACGCCCGGCTAATTTTCTTATTTATTGCAGAGATGAGGTCTCGTCAAGTTGCCCAGACGGATCTCAAACCCAAGGGCTCAGGAAATTCACTCACCTCGGCCTCCCAGAGCGCAGGATTACAGGCTGAGCCACTGAGCCCGGCCAACAGTCATATTCTTATACACCAACAACAAATAGGTAGAGAACGAAATAAAAACCACAATCCCATTCACAATAGCCACACAAAAAGTGAAGTACCTCTGCAGCTTCCTAATCAAAGAAGTGAAAGATCTTTACAACGAAAATGACAAAACACTTCAAAGAACTCAAAGTTGGCACAAATGGAAAAATAATTCATGCTTATGAATTGAAAGAATCAACCTTGTTAAGCTGTCCACCCTACCAAAGGCAACCTACAGATTTACTATACCCATTAAATTACCAGCATCATTCTTCTCAGACCTGGAAACAATACAGAAATTCATATGGAAACATAAGTGACCACAAATAGCCAAAACATTTCTTTTTTTTTTTCTGAGTTAGAGTCTCACTCTGTCGCTCAGACTGGAGTGCAGTGACCACTCCCAGCCACTGCAGCCTAGATCTGCTGGGCCCCGGCAATCCTTCCGCCTCAGCCTTCCAAGTAGCTGGAACTACAGACCTGTGCTACCATGCCCGGCTACTTTTTTGATTTATTGTAGAGATGAGGTCTCACCAAGTTGCCCAGGCGGGTCTTGAACCCATGGGCTCAGGCAATCCACTCACCTCAGCCTCCCAAAGCGCAGGATTACAGGCTGAGTCACCAAGCCCAGCAGCCAAAAAATTTCTTAAAAGGAGACAAAGCAGAAGGTATCACACTTCCAGACTTTAAACTTTATTATAAGGCTACAATAATCAAAACAGCCTGATACTGGTACAAGAACAGGCATATAGACCAATGGAACAGGATAGAAATTCCAGAAGCAAAAACCTCAATTTTTCAGCCAACTCATCTTCCAATAGCAACCTCTGGAGAGAGGAGAACCTATTCAGTAAATGGTGCTGGGAAAACTGGTTGACCATATGCATAAGAATGAAACAGGACCCCTACCTACCACCATACATAAAAACAACTCCAAATGGATCAAAGACCTAACTATAAAATCCCAAACTTTAATAATCTTAGAAAATGAAGAAGACACCCTTACAGAAATTGGAATAGGCAACCAATTCCTGATCAAAGCCCCAAAAGCCCATGCAATAAGAAATAAGATAGACAAGTGGGACCTCTTCAAACTGAAAAGCTTCTGCAAAGCAGAAGAAGACATCAAGAGAGTGGGGAAACAGCCCACAGAATGGGAAAAAATATTTGCCAACTGCATATCTGACAAAGGCCTAACATCCAAGAGCTACAAGGACTCAAACATGCTAAAAGGAAAAAAACAAGCAGCCCCATTGGAAAGTGGGCAAAAGACCTGAATAGACACTTCTCAGCAGTAGACATATGAACAGCCAACAGGCACATGAAAAAATGCTCAGCCTCACTAATCAGAAAAATGTAAATCAAAACCACATTGAAACACCACCTAATTCCATCATTAATAAAACAAAAATGGCCATCATTAATAAAACCAAAAACAACAGAAGCTAGCAAGGATGCAGAGAAAAGGGAACGTTTCTATACTGTTGGTGGGAATGCAGACTAGTTCAACCTCTATGGAAAACAGTATGGTGATTTCTAAAAGAACTAGAAATTGACCTTCCATACAATCCACCAACCCCCCTTCTGGGAATATACCCAGAGGAACTTAAATCACTCTACAAAAAAGATACCTACACACTCATGTTTACTGCAGCACTATTTACAATGGCAAAAGCATAGAACCAACCATGCTGCCCATATCAAACCTGGATTAGATTGAAAATGTGCTACATATATACCCTGGAATATTATACAGCCATAAAGAACAAAATTATGAAGTTTTCAGCAACTGAATACCATATGTTCTCAATCATATGCAGACCCTGAACATTTACCATAATATAATAAGAAAGGGATTGACAGTAACTGGAAACTGTCAGGGGAGGGGAGCAACACATAACATTCATAAGGGTACCTGATCTCAAACCAGGCAAAGTGGAGACCAAAGGGGGGGCCAAAACTTTTGTTTTGGCCTGTATGATGACCACTTGTATACCTAATCCTGAATCATACCCCTCATCTTAAAAATAAAATAATTATAAAAACCTTCTTTTTCATAGTATGTTTTTTTACATGTTTTTAAAATTTCATCTTGTATGCCTTTAATCATTATTTTTAAAAATATTTGCATAGTGCTTATTTTATTATTTTATCACCTAACCATTTAGGGTATAATCATACAGTTTATTGCTTCTATTTCTTTTACCAAGATTTACACTTTTGGTGAATTATTTTCTCCTGTGCTTTATGATTGTAGATTTTGAATTCATCATCAGAGCTTTGTCTATGGGAATCATGTGAGAACTTGGCCCTCCAAATATGGTTTGCATTTGCTTCTACCAGAAATCTCAGGAAAAGATTACCCAGAACCAAAGCATAAATGAATGGCTTGGCTTAGGAATTACTGTAGTAGTATAAATGTGGATCCCCAATGCATGTCAGTTGTAGACAGAATCTCATGAATTCCAAGACAGACATTTTTCCTCATTTAGAACCCAGAAGACACAGAATTTTGCTGATGGTATATGCCTCTACCTGTGTCTGACCTGATGTGTGAACCTCAGTTTCAAATATGCCCTTCTCTAGGACTCTAAGACACACCCTTTCTCCTCCCCTGATGTCTGCATTAAACACAAGCCCTTGAACTGCAAACTACGGCAAGACCTTCCCCAGTGAGCAGCTCTGTGTCACTTCCTCACTGTCTTACATTTCCTTCTTCTTCACTTCCTTCCTTCCCCTGAAGATTTCCCTCACATGTTTGCTTTTTTGTTTTTGTTTTATTCTGAAAGAGAAACATACAATTTAAAGGATATTTGTAAGCCGGGCTCGGTGGCTCAGTCTGTAATCCCACGCCTTTGGGAGGCTGAGGCAAGTGGATTGCCTGAGCCCGCAGGTTTGAGACCCGCCTGGCCAACTTGGCGAGACCTCATCTCTACAATAAATCAAAAAATAAATTAGCCAGGCGTGGTAGCGTGCGCCTGTAGTTCCAGCTACTTGGAAGGCTGAGGCAGAAGGATCACCGGAGCCCAGCAGGTCGAGGCTGCAGTGGCCGGGAGCAGCCACTGCACTCCAGACTGGGCGACAGAGTGAGAATCCAACTCAAAAATAAATAAATAAATAAATAAATAAATAAATAAATAAATAAAGGATATTTGTGAGGCTTTATGCAGCACGCTATGTGGTAGGGGGAGGGGAAGGCAAGATTTTCAACTTAGATCTCTGCATTATTCTTAGAAGAGGAATGTCTTTGGCCTTCACTAGCTCAGACTGGTTTTGGAAGCAATCTGGAGGTACAGTGTAAGTGTGTTGTCTTTAGAGATAACAGGCCTCATTTAAATTCATCCTGACTCTTGTTCATCATTTGCTCTTAACATTACTGAGCCCTAGTTACTTCATGTATGAATCAAAATAATAATCCCTATCCTCATCCTTCGGTTCAGTTGCCTATCTAAAGCAGTAGGGAATTCCATACAGAGACTTGGGTGCTCACAAAATTGCTGGCAGAGCCGAAGTGGCTGGCTCCAGTCCTTCCTCTGGGACTCATGCCCAGAACTTGGACAGCAGCCGCTCAGAAGAGCTCTCCCCCGGGAAGCACAGAGTTAGGGTGTGCAGGATCAGGATCAGGAAGCCACTGCCTGAGATGCAGCCATGTGCCCCTGCTGGTCCACACAAGCAAAATTCAAACTCGATGGATGCCCCAGTTCTGCCTCTCAACACCCTAAGTAACTAGACACTGGAACGCTGTTGAGACAAGCCCACTAACCACATTTGCCAGCAGGTCGACCAGAAAGGCAGCCCCACATCACCTCTGTGCCGAATTTGCATCAGGGCTTCTGATTGGAGTCATCAATCACATCCAGGGCCCTCTCTACAGTGCAATGCAGGAAAGATGGGTTCCAGCCTGCTGGCCTGCGGAGAAGGGTGTGAAGGAACTAGGTCACAGTCCCCTCCACAAATCTCGCAAGGCTGCATCAGGAATAAGCAGTTCTGTGTGTCTGCAGTGCCTGGCACCAAGCCTGGCACATGCAGATACCCTTGTGTCTTCTAGGTCCTGGTGCATCAGGACTCCTCCCCAGGGAGGCAGAATTTGTGTCATCTCAGGGGCTCCTCACACTTGAGGACATAAGGCTCACTCCTGCTGGCAGAAACTAATATCACCAAAATCTGATTGCTCTTATAAAAACAGATTTGAGGCAGTGATTTTAAGAGTAAGTCCATGGTTCTCTTCCTTGGGGTGGCATTTCTGGATCCATCAAACAGAGATGAACACACCAACTGCACAGCCACCATGCCAACCTTAAAGGCTGTCACTGTGCCCAGCATTAAGAAAGCACAGCTGCCTCAGCCTGTAATCCCAGCACTTTGGGGGGCCGAGGTGAGCGGACTGCCTGAGCCCGCGGGTTTGAGACCCACCTGGGCAACTTGGCGAGACCTCATCTCTACAACAAATCAAAAAATTAGCCGGGCGTGGTAGCGCACACCTGTAGTTCCAGCTACTTGGAAGGCTGAGGCGGAAGGGTTGCCGGAGCCCAGCAGGTCGAGGCTGCGGTGGCCGGAAGCGGCTACTGCACTCCAGTCTAGGCAACAGAGTGAGACTCCAACTCAAAAAAAAAAAAGAAAGCACAGCTGTGCCAGCAGAGTGGCCCAGAAAACACACAGTGAGAAGGCAGTAGTACCTGAGTGACCTGCACCCAGACCCACAGCAGCCACGGTTGTCATTCAGGTGCACGTCCAGCCAGGGGCAAGACTAAATTTTTTTAGCTGGAGTTACTTCCTCCTGCTAGTATGAAATGCTGCCCCAAATATTCTGTTAACAGCCCGTTCTTCTTCATGTATAATGGGAAATTCTACACAAAGGCAGATAAAAGGCATGAACCTTGTAGTTGAAGGTTTTTAATACAAAAGAAATAATAAACTACAATAATATAAAATGTAAAATGTAATAAAATAAAACTTCCTCAGATGACCTTCTCCCAATGCTGTGAAGGGTATTAACAAATTGTTACTAAGTAGGCCAATTATGCAGCAGAGCGCTTTAATGTAGGGGAGTTCTAAGTGGACACAAGGGACCAGAAGAAAAAGAGCCTTCCCAACGCTACACGACTCAGTGTGGCTTCTCCTGTCTCCTCTGCAACCACGTCAACAGCTCCAGCATCAGAGCTGTCACAGGGAGTCCTCTGATTCAACATAGCCGTGTTTATCTCACTTAATCTCGTCAACGGCCCTTGAGGCAGGCACAAGCTACTCACCTGACGATTTTGCTCCAGGAGAGAGATGCAGGTCTGAATGTGTTAAGTAGATCTTATCTCCTGAGGGATTAATAGCATACATTAGAGATCTGGTCCCAGAAATCAATTTCATCTCTAAACAAATAAAAATTACAAAAATATAAATATTGTAAAATGGAATGTTGAAAATTAAGCACAAACCTATGCTTTGCGAAGATCTATAAAGGCTTTATAGCCAAATATTTAAGATATATAATGTCACGAACTTTCAGGGGACCAGGGGTTTCTGCTTACATTACCCTGGCTAAATAGCCTCTTATAACACACCTTGGTGAAACTGGATTCAAGATGGCATCTTCCCTTCTGGTAAATCTCTTGAATTCAGCCTCTATTCAGAATCAGGATCACTGTTGCAAGTGTTCCCTTTGCCAGCTGGATGTTCTTCCCTGCCTCCAAAATCAGGGACCAAATAGCAAAAGCCAGGCCAGAGACTTTCCATCCAGCGTCCTCTAAATTATTCGAGTCTTAACACATTTGCATCTTTGCTGTGCTTCCTTTCAGCATGTCCAGAGACATGGGCATTAGTCCTGAAAGCCATATATGTTACCCTCACAAAGATTCTACCAGCAGCCTGTGCACACAAAGCTCTCCTGAGTGAAAGACCTCCTGCCTCACTCCCCATTGGACAGGTGGTACACTAAGCCAAGTGGTGTAAATGACTTGTTCAAAGCCTTGAGTACTCAGGACTTGATTTGCAAGTCTTTCTAATTAAAAATCCATCTCATTTTGCCTCAATGTGCAAACTTTCTAATGACCATAATAGATCTGTTAAACAGATAAAACATATCAGACATGGACTGACATTTATCCAAGGAAAATATATAATTGGCCAACAAGAACACAACAACGTGCTCAAAATCACTAATCATTAGGGAAATCCAAACCAAAACCATAATAAGACACCATAATATCTGCTACTTTAGTATGGCTATCACCAAAAAACAAACAACAACAAAAACAGAGCATAAGTATTGGCAAGGATGTGGAGAAACTGGAACTCTTGTACATTGCAGGTAGACCATAAAATGGTGCAGTCACGGTGGGGAAGAGTATGGCGTTTCCTCAAACAATTAACCACAGATTCACCATAAGATCCAGCAATTCCACCTCTGGTTATAAACCCAAAAGATGTGAAAGCAGGGACTCAGACAAATATTTGTACACCCACATTCACAGCAGCATTATTCATAATAGCCAAAAGAACAACCCCAATGCCCATTGATGGATGACAGATAAGTAGAGAACAAAATGTGGTATGTTCACACAGTGGAGTATCATTCAGCTTTTAAAATGAAGGAAATTCCGGCATGTTATAGCATAGCTGAGCCTAGAGGACATTATGCTAAGGCAAATAAGCCAGTCACAGAAGGACAGACATTTTATGATTGGACTTAGAGAAGATGCCAAGAGTAGTCAAACGAATAGAAACAGAAGCCGATGGTAGTTTCCAGGGGAAAGGGGTGGAGAGTTAGTGAATCATGGGTACAGAGTTTCAGTTTTGCAACACAAAGGAGTCCTGGAGATGGATGATGGTAATAGTCGCACAACTACATGAATGTACCTAATGCTGCTGAGCTGTACACTTAAAAGCAGTTGAGACGGTAAGTTGTATGTTATGTGTCTTTTACTGCCACGGCCTGCATGGCTGCCTTGAGGGTCTCGAGAGAGAGCGGTGAGAGATTAAGAAAGGCACAGATACGAAGACGTAAAGAAATGCTGGGGCCAGGTGGGACACTTTCCTCTAATGGAGGAGAAGTGGTTCCAAACTAGCTCAGCATGTTTATTTTATAATCAAGCATAAAGAAAGTTGGAAGGGATTCAAGGGCTATGAGGGAGCTATAACAGAAGTTCGTTGTAAGCTAAAGATGAGCTGGGTCGCGATTACCTTGCTACAGCTAAGGTTTTATCTGTACTATGTGCACCTGGATGTGTGGGCGTCTGAGATGCCGTTCGTGTAGCAGGCCGCATGCCTCGCCTTTGGCTAGGATGCAGAGCTACCAAGCGAGACCTTGCCTTCGCGTGGGGCCTTTACTCAAGGCCTGCTGTAGTGACAGCGCTCGTCCGCTCCCCACATCACATCCGCTCTCGACATTTTTGCCGCAATTTGAACACTTTTCAAGGTAGCAGACATTATGCTCAGTGGCTCACACACCTCACTGCCTTCCCCGTATTCTCCTGACAGTCCCCGAGACCGGTGTTGTCAGCCTCCTGGGGTGGGTGAGCAGCATCACGCCCACAGCAGGTCACAGTGCCCCAGAACATCCAGCCCACAGTGGAGACAAGACTCTCCTGAGAGTACTCAGAATAGTGCAGGTGCTCCCAGGGGTGACAGCTACTTGCTTACTAGGAAATGGGCCTCAGGCGCCGTGTGCTCTCATCTGGGAGGGACCTGAGCGGCTTGCGTACCAGATCAGAAAGGGCCAGGGGAACCACTCAGCACTTAGAAACCAGGAGGGGCCAGGCTCGGTGGCTCAGCCTGTAATCCCAGCACTTTGGGAGGCCGAGGTGAGTGGACTGCCTGAGCCCACGGGTTCGAGACCAGCTTGGGCAACTTGGCGAGACCTCATCTCTA
>NW_007259437.1:78867-98323 GCF_000164805.1 Carlito syrichta
GGGAGCGGCCACTGCACTCCAGTCTGGGCGACAGGGTGAGACTCCAAGCCAAAAAAAAAGAAGGAAACATGTCTGCAAGGTACACGCGTACAGGCTGGCCCTCGCTCTTCATGTGTCATGCCAGCACACAAGCAAACTGCCAGGCTCTTACTCAACTCACTGGGTATTCAGTAGGTGTGTATTTTTCCTCTTTGGCATTTTCCTTGAAGTTCTAACATTAATTACATGGTGGAATTTATTTTTTTTTTTTTTTGAGTTGGAGTGCAGCGGCCACTCCCGGCCACCGCAGCTTCGACCTGCTGGGCTCCGGCGATCCTTCCGCCTCAGCCTTCCAAGGTGCCTGAATTACAAGCATGTGCTACCATGCCCAGCTGATTTTTTGATTTATTGTAGAGATGAGGTCTCGCCGCCCAGGAGGGTCTCTAACCCGCAGGCTCAGGCAATCCACTCACCTACATGGTGCAATTTTATTCACTCAAGATATGCTAGCTGATTACTACATGCAAGAAAACCCTAAAAGGTAATATTTGAATATCCTATTCTCCAGAAATCTGCTTAACACTAGATCTGAATTCCTACCTTCTCTTCTCGCTGTTGCCTAAATAGACCATGTAGAAGAGATGCATGTAAACGGCATCTGAAACAAAAATCCAGGCTCTGCACAGCAGTATCCAGTACTTGGAGTTCAAAACGTGAAATGGGCTGGGCTCGGTGGCTCAGCCTGTAATCCCAGCATTTCGGGAGACCGAGGTAAGTGGACTGCCTGAGCCCGCAGGCGCGAGACCCACCCAGGCAACTTGGTGAGACCTCGTCTCTACAATAAATCAAAAATTAACCAGGCATGGCAGCGCACACCTGTAGTTCTGGCTACTTGGAAGGCTGAGGTGGAAGAATCGCCAGCGTACAGCAGGTTGGAGCGGTAGTGGCCGGGAGCATGCCACTGCACTCCAGTCTGGGCAACAGAGTGAGACTCCAACTCAAAAACAAATAAAAAAACAAAACAAAATGTGAAATGATTCTCCATTTGAAATGATTTCAGCCATTGTAGAGGTTCTTAAGGAAGAAGTTTTCCTTGTGAAGTCAATAATAACAATAATAGTACACCTGGTGGCTGCCAGCCATGGAGGCCCAGCACACGTCCACGTATTAAGACAGTTTCCTCAGTCAGTTCTGTCAAAATGAATGAACTTAGATGCTGCAAGAACTCGGAATGTCAGAAGCACAGGGTGACCGCCACACGTGTAATGTGAACTCTCAAGGCTGAGGAGGCGTCTCTGGGACGTCTCGCCTTCTTCAGGCAGAAGCAGGGGGGATAAAATGTGAAACTGATGAAGTAGTGGGCAGTTCACCACCTTTTGGGAGTCACTAATTGCAGGTCAGATTCTGAGTAATGACACCCTGTTGCCCTACCAAGCCTCAGCTATTTTTAACTAAGAGTTTATTTTTATCACTGTGGTTTAGCCATTTCCATGGGAGGAAGTCTTCTTTTGCATCCTCTTGTGATTTTCTGTGATATGTTTTGGAAAAAATAGCTCCCATGTGTTTCACACCTATAATTTTATTGCTTGGAAAGGACCCAGGTCTTGACAGGGACAGTGGCAAAATCCCTTGTGATGAGCCTGTAGCCCCCTGAGGTCCGACTTCTGCTGTCCCTCTGAGGTTAAAACTTGACTGAAGACAAGCTTCTCCTCGGAGATACTTGGGGTTTTACCCTATTTTAGGTTCATGGGAAGTTCCCAGGGTGACTAATTCTTCAGCATGCACATAGGCAGTTTCTGAGTCTCTCCTCTCTGTCTGCTCTGTTACACAGCCCGTTCTCTTGCCCATCCCACGGTTTATTCTTATTTGTCAAAAGTGCAAAGCCTTGCCTCTCCTAAAATGTCACTTCTCTCAACTCAAGTTCCCATCCCCCACCTCTGCCACCTACTGACCGTGGATGATTCTGCTTCCAGGCTCAGGCACACACTTTGTCTCACTAATCTTTAGCTGGAAGTGAGTTGATAGTTTCTTTTTTCTTTTTTATTGTTAAAAGTATGCTCATGATGACTTCTCCCCTTTATATGACGTATAATTCCAAGCTAAGAATAGTTACAGAACACCTATCACCTTCTATCGTTATGAGGAGCACGGGAAGTTCAAAGACTGGAAAAAGGTCCTTGGCTTCTGCCTCCAAGAACTTCACATTCTTTCGTTCGATACCACTTCATTTGTTGAAGATAAGGGTGTCTCTGCTGCTGTGGCAGGCTCCCTGTTCCCACACAGGGCGGCACTGCCAGCCATCACTGCCCAGGGGGACAACTGCTCACAGGGAAGGGCACGATGATGCCGTGGGCTTCTGGGATCCTAGAAAACATTGTTTCCCATGTACGCAGCCCCCCATTTCTTCCACATCCAGAAATCTCTTCCCTTCATGATCACTCCGGACATTATGACACACACTACCCCATCTTTGATCACCATCCATGTCCCGAATGGCTGCAGCTCCTCTCAGCTTCCCAACTAACTAGGCCCCTACCAACCTGTTGGGAACTCTGTTTTTCTAACCCCAGTACTTTCTTTTTTAAAAATATACTTTAAATATGTGTGATTTGGGTGGGGGCAGTGGCTCACGCCTACAGTTCCAGCACTTTGGAAGGCCAAGGTGAGAGGACTGCCTGACCCACAGGTTCTAGAGCAGCCTGGGACCTCATCTCTACAACAGATCAAAAAATGAGCCGAGTGTGGTGGCGCACACTTGTAGTCCCAGCTACTTGGAAGTCTGAAGTGGAAGGATAGCCTGAGCCCAGCAGGTCGAGGATGTGGTGGCCGTGAGCATCTACTGCACTCCAGCATGGGCAACAGAGTGAGAGTCCAACTCAAAAAAAAAAAGTGTGATTTATTTTTCATCAATTATATGTCAATAAAACCGTTTTTAAACATTTGAAAATTGTTTTAGTGAACAACCCTTAAATAAACACTTATTTATTTATTTTATTTTTTATTTTAATAGCTTTAGGGTGTACATGGATGCACTGTCCTCCTCACCCCACATGTGCACATGGTACTGACAGGTGATTTTCACCCCCCATCTTCTCCCCCAAGTCTCTCATGTCCCTTAGACCATTCTCTATGCCTTTCTAACCCTTGTGCTTCCTTCTCCTTCCCTCTGGGCAAGCTGGGCTCCTGTGGGTCGGCATTTCAATCCCCCATCGCCACTTCTCAGGTCCCTCCCCTGTGTCTGTCACACCAGCCAACAGGCAAACTGCATCAACCTGCCTGGATTTCTGTTTTCTGACGTCTGGGACCACACTGAACCTGGAGGGACGGTCCCTCTCAAGGCTAGCCAGTTCCTGGAGACAGCAGACACCCCACCCTGGAGTTCTCCAGATACAATCACCCTGGGTTACACCGCAGCCAAGTCCATCCTTCCCTGGGCTCTCACCCAGGGCCGGGTTCCAAACTAGGGAGTGTCCCTATGCCCTGGGACTTTCACAGTGAAGCCTCTCATCCACAGTTCTCCCTTTTCCTCTGACTCCTGACTGACCCCAGTGTCTCCCCACATGGCTCCTGCCCCATGACACGAAATGTGTCCCCTCCTTGGGAACCACAACTATCTATCTTTTCTTTCTTTCTTCTCCTCCTCCTCCTTCATTTTATTTTTTTGAGTCTGGGTCTCACTCTGCTGCCCAGGCACAGTCATGGGTCACTGTAACTTCCAACTCCTGGGCATGAGCAATCCTCCTGCCGAGTAGGTGGCACGACAGGTGCATGCTACCACACCTGGCTAATTTTAAAATTTTTTTGTAGGGAAGAAGTCTCCCTACGCTGCCCAAGCTGGTCTTGCACTCCTGGGGTCAAGAAATCCTCCTGCCTTGATCTCCCAAAGTGTTGGGATTACAGGCATGAGCTGTTGTGCCTGGCTACAAACTATCTTTCCTTTTCTCTTTCTTTTTTTTTGAGACAGAGTTTTATTCTGTTGTCCAAGATGGAGTGCAGTGGCACAACCATAGCTCATTGCAGCCTCAAATTCCTGGGTTCAAGCCATCCTCCTCCTCTGGTCTCCCAAAATGATGGGATTACAGCATGAGCCACCATGCCCAGCAATACACTTATCATTTCAGTGGCAGTCAGCTGCTAATATGTCAGCCTCACCATATCTGAATAATAACAAGGTCTATATTTTTAAAAAACCCACTCCCAAGCAAACCAAATATCCACTTTCTAGGCGCTGCATGGGAGCAGCCTAGCAACTCTGAAGAAAACCACACGGCAGAGCTAATTGTTTACACAATAAATTTACAACGACTAATGGGTCCTCAACACTGCCTGCAAACCCTGCTCCTTTCAGTTTGACAAGGGCTCTTTCAAACCCGCTCCCCTTGCTGACTCCATGACTCATGCCTGATGAAGGTGAATTTTCTCCCTCTCACACACCATGTATTCTAGCCTGCCATGTCTGCCCCTGGTTTCTCCACTCTTCTACAAGGCCAGGAGGGTTGCCTAGGCCCAGGAGTTCAAGATCAGCCTGGTAACAGAGTAAGACCTTGTCTCTACAGAAAAATTAAAAATAAAAAAACTAGGCATGTTGGTGCTTGCCTGTAGTTCCAGCTACTCAGGATGCTAAAATGGGAAGATCAGTTGAGTCCAGGAGATCAGGGCTGCACCTGGGCTATACTGGGCCACTGAAGTTGAAGTCCACCTGGGTGACAGAGTGAGAATACATAATTAAATAAGATAATAATTCTTATATAAATATCTAAAACATAAAAATAGTGATGCCAGGTGGGGTACGGGGAAAAACCCATGGATTCTTTGGTTCATTTCCAAAATGAAGTTTAGAGCAGTCAGCAAAGTTTTCAAAGTTTATTAGAGAAAGATGAGAGAAAAGACAGGGTAACATGCCAGAGCTGGCACAGGTGAAAGAAATGCACCTTTGCTTTTTTTACAACAGACCTGACATACCTTCACAATGATTGATATGCTAAAAAGGGTGGAGCTCGGTATGTCACTCTGGAGATGGATCTCTGAGCTCCTGGTAGGAGGAGGAGACAAAGGGAGGGATGGTCTTTTCCTGATCACATTGTCTAATGCAGGAGACCTGCCAGATTTCCAGTTCCAATTCATAGGTTCCTTAGCTAAAAGGTGGTCTGATTATCATTTCTGTGGCTTTGGTTAATTAAGGGATGGTATTCTGCCTTCTGCCTTCATCTTAAGACAGGGAACCGGCGGTGGCTCAGCCTGTAATCCCAGCACTTTGGGCGGCCGAGGCGAGTGAATTGCCTGAGACCGCAGGTCCGAGACCAGCCTGGGCAACTTGGTGAGACCTCGTTTCTACAATAAATCAAAAATTAGCCGGGCGTGGTAGCATGTGCTTTCAGTTCCAGCTACTTGGAAGGTTGAGGCAGAAGAATTGCAACTCAAAAAAAAAAAAAAAGACAGGGAACCTAAAAGTTTCTTAGTGATTATTATGCTAAACCGTGAATTGAAATGTTGGGCTGTCCTAGTCTTGCATCTGATGGAGTTTTGTTTTGATTTGCTGGGTGGGGAAGGGATGTAGGCTGCAGCTTGGCCTGCAGTAAAATGAAATTTTAAAATGTCTGGATGCTTCCTAAACCTATCTATGGGAAATGTATCTACCTATGTCTAACCTGTGCTAACTATCCTGACTCAACTAGTACATAATACATACATATGTACATGTGTATGCATAATAAACATAAACATGCTTAGTAAAACCATGAAAAAAAAAAGCATGGGTGCTGAAAATAACCCATCAGACTTATGCTCCTGGTAACCTCTGTGAGCTACACCAGGAAGAGAAGGGCATTTCAGCTATGCATTTAATGTTTCATCACACAAAAAAATTCTCTAAAACAAACAGCGTAAGACAATAATATCTGTCAACCCCCCCAAAACACACACCATTCTTTTCTTAGTAAAAAAAAATTATGAATTTTTAAATTTACTATTATAATTTATAATTAAAATGACTAAAGAAATGAAAATACAGTGGGAGCTAAGCTAAGGAATCTGCAGAGGCAGAGAGAATGGACATTGGAGACTCAGAAGGGAGAGGGTGGGAAAGGAGGAGGGTGAAACATCACCCACTGGGTACAGTGTGCACAGGTGGGGGTGGCAAGTATGCTTAAAGTCCAGGCTTCTTCCCTGTTATACAATACAACCATTCAACCCAAAACCATGTGAAGCCCTAAAGCTAATAAAATCTAGAAAAAATAATAATTAAAAAAAGAAAAGAAAAATGTTTAGCGTGAGAAACAAACTCACCTGTCCAAAGCCAAGGATGGCACAGAGACGTGGAGTGCAGCAGCAGCGAGATGTTGATGACGGTCTTGCAAGATCGGGGGTCTGGTCGGCAGGCACACCAAGGCAGTCACAGTCAGTATATCTAGGCCCTAGAATGCAGGTCCTCTCCTGGTTTCCCCTTGGTTGGGTACTTGCAGGAGTTACACGTTTTGCCACAGGACACCTACAAGTTACAAGTCGATTGGTGTACAGAATTATTTCATTGACATGTCCTATTGGCCAATAGGTTTCCAGGATTGCTATTCTGATTGGATACTGCCAAAAGTTTAAACATGTAGTCTGCCAAAGTAAAGGGCCCGCGAAAAGGAAGCACAAAGAAGCTGGACTGCGGGCTCCGTGGCTCAGCCTGTCATCACGCGCCTTGGGAGGCTGAGGTGAGTGGATTGCGTGAGCCCGCAGGTTCGAGACCCGTCTGGGCAGCGAGACCTCATCTCTACAATAAATCAAAAAATCAGCCGGGCGTGGTGCGCGCGCCTGTAGTTCCAGCTACGTCGAAGGCTGAGGCGGAAGGATCGCCGGAGCCCAGCAGGTCGAGGCTGCGGTGGCCGGGAGCGGCCGCTGCCCTCCAGTCTGGGCGACCGAGTGAGACTCCAACTCAAAAAAAAAATTTTTTTTAAATATATAAGTAAATAAATAAATCACTATTCTTATTTCTCACGTTTAGTTTCTCTCAAATAAGAAATATCTTTTTAGCCGGGCTCGGTGGCACAGCCTGTAATCCCGCGGCTTTGGGAGCCTGAGGCGAGTGGATTGCCTGAGTCCGCAGGTTCGAGACCCACCTGGGCAGGTGAGAACTCATCTCTACAATAAATCAAAAAAATTAGCCGGGCGTGGTAGCGTGCGCCTGTAGTTCCAGCTACTTGGAAGGCTGAAGCGGAAGGATTGCCAGAGCCCAGCAGGTCGAGGCTGCGGTGGCTGGGAGCGGCCACTGCCCTCCAATCTGGGCAACAATGAGACTCCAACTCAAAAAAAAAAAAAAAAAAAAAAGAAATATCTTTTAGATTACATAAACATGATATAATATTGCATAAAAACCACCTACAAATTAAAATACAGCATAAAATATAATCAGACAAATTAAAATTTCTTTAAAAATGATTTACAAATTTATAAAGAGTCAAAATAGTAATATGAAAAATGCAATTTTAGGAATATGGACAAAGACAATAACTGACAACAAATACATAGAGAAAATAAGAAATTGTAGACATTTGTTGTCGCATTAGGCAAAGGATGTGTTTTTAGAAAGGCAAATGAAATCAAATATTAAAAGCCAGTAATCCCAAAGCAATACTGGTAAAGCAAGGAGCTGGGTAGTTTAGTTTCATGTAGAAGATGGTCTTTCCCACTGTTTAGGTATGGGGTACCAGAGATGGATTTCGGGGACAAGGAGAGCTGAAGCGGAAGGGAGGGATGTGTCAAGAAGATGCAGGGCGATGCAGCCTGTCTTTGCTAGCAGCTGTGGAGGTTCATTGTGGGTTTTCTGCTCCTGATGGAAATGAAAAAGAGTCCACTCTTTAGTGAGCATCCCCTTCCATGTATGCATTCTAGGGTAAGGCATCTGAACTGTAGCCCGAGTCATCCTCACAAGGCAAATCCACAAACACCCAGGGAGGCCACACGCTCAGGCCGGGCTCCAGGTGCTGAGGATAGCAGTGGACACACAGGCAGGTCCCTCTCCTCTGTTGGAAATAACATGCTCACCACAGGGCAGGAGGCCAGCCAGGTAACGGCTTGGGAGCAAGAGGATGTATGGCCTGGGTGAGGTGAGCCAGGTCCTGGGAGGAGCCTGTGGCCTCTGAGAAGGCTCATGGAGGGACCTGAAAGCGGGAAGGAGCTGACCAGGCCTATGTCCCGCTGAAGGGACAGTCAGGCAGGGAGAAGCAGGCAGGAGGCCTGGGGCAGGCCATGCAAAGAAGGCAGTGGAATTCGTGTCCGGCCGGGCTCAGTGGCTCAGCCTGTAATCCCACGCTTTGGGAGGCCGAGGCGAGTGGATTGGCTGAGCCTGCAGGTTCGAGACTCGCTCGGGCAACGTGACAAGACCTCATCTCTACAATAAATCAAAAAATTAGCCAGGTAGGATAGCGCTCACCTATAGTTCCAGCTACTTGGAAGGCTGAGGCGGAAGGATGACCAGAGCCTAGCAGGCCGAGGCTGCGGTGGCCAGGAGCGTGCCTGGCCAGGAGCGTGCCATTGCACTCCAGTCTGGGCGACAGAGTGAAACTCTAACTCAAAAAAAAAAAAAAAAAAAGCAAAAAGAAAGTTGTGTCCAGGGTGCTTGTAAGGCATTAAGGAAATAGGCGTAAAGAGTGTTGAACATTAAATAAGGCCAAAAGTCTAGAAACAGTAAGCAGAATAAACTCTTTGTTTAGAAATCTATATATTTAGAGGGGATTATGTGAACAAGCATAAAAAACATGCTCTATGCCAGGAATTTTTTATTGGTGCTTAGTTACTTGTGATTTTTCTATCTTCATACTCTTATGTTTCCTAAAATTTCTTTTTCTTTTTCTTTTCTTTTTTTTTTTTTTGAATGTTTTGTAGAAATGGGGTCTTGTCATGTAGGTCCCAAACTCCTGGGCTGAAGAAATGAGCCAACCCCAGTCTGAGCCCCCAAAGCACTCTGATTTACAATTTTTGAATACTTATTTATTTTTATTTATTTATTCATTTATTTATTTTAGAGACAGGGTCTCACTCTCACCCATACTGGAGTACAGTGGCACAATCATAGCTTGCTGCAGCCTCTAACTCCTGGACTCAAGCAATTCTCCTGTTTCAGCCTCCCAAGCAGCTAGAACTACAGTTATTCAGCACCATGCCTGACTAGCCTTAGAAAAAAAAAGTTGTAGAAATGGGATATCACTTTGTTACCCAGGATGATGTTGAGCACCTGGTCTCAAGCTATCCTCCTGTCTCAATCTCAAAGCACTGGAATTATAGAGCATGAGACATCATGTTCGGCCCAATATATATATATATTTTTTTTTTTTTGAGTTGGAGTCTCACTCTGTCGCCCAGACTAGAGTGCAGTGGCTGCTCCCGGTCACCGCAACCTCGACCTGCTGGGCTCCGGCAATCCTTCTGCCTCAGCCTTCCAAGTAGCTGGCACTACAGGCACGCGCTACCACGCCCGGCTAATTTTTGATTTATTGTAGAGATGAGGTCTCGCCAAGTTGCCCAGGCAGGTCTCGAACCCGCAGGCTCAGGCAATCAACTCACCTCAGCCTCCCAAAGGCGCGGGATTACAGGCTGAGCCACCGAGCCCAGCTGGCCCTAATATTTTTAATTTAAAAAAATGAAGAGTTTATTGACTTCCCTTTATAACAGTATAGTAAACTAAACACTCTGGAAAAACCCTACTGCTGAAAACAATTAAATACAGTCAAAAAGTTTTGAAACATTTTTGAAATGAAGGAGCAAAATAATTTTTAAAAGTTCAAAGGTTAGAAAAGAAGTGAAAGCAGGGACCAGATTACAAAGTGGCTTTAGCCACCATCCCTTTGGGACTCTCCGATACCACATACAGGGGGTTGGAGGTAAGCCAAGGAATTCCAACAGCTGAGTTTAGGGACACAGACCCAGGGACTGCATGCCAGGGACAGTGAGGAGATGGAGCTGCCCTGAATCAGGGAGCACAGCAGGCAGAGACTGGCCTCATGTGGGCCTTGCTTTGAATTTTCACTTCTCAGGTGTCTCAGGAATCTCAGGTTGAGACTTTGTCCTTAAGAAGCCCAGATTGACAATGAGTCCCAGTCAGGTCAATCCAAGAAACATGGTGGTGGGCAAACCAAGCAAGGGTAAATTCCACAGAAGAACAAATGCCATGTGCTTCCACTTTGATGTTTTCCAAAACCATTCACATTTTAATTGTATGTTGTTTAAGGATGTATGTGGCAACTTTTTAGAAAAAGCACTACATGTAGCTTCAAAATATAAACGTCCCAATTCTACACAGCGGTGGACTTAACATACCACTCTTAGAAAGGGGCAGATCAAATAATTAAGGATAAAAAGGCGTTGAAGTCATAGTCACCATGACTGCATGTATTCAGGAGGGAACGGGTTTTCCTTTCCAACATATATATGTATTATTTTTATTTTTTTAATATTTTTTTGAGTTGGAGTCTCACTCTGTCACCCAGACTGGAGTGCAGTGGCCGCTCCCGGCCACCGCAGCCTTGACCTGCTAGGCTCCAGCGATCCTTCTGTCTCAGCCTTCCGAGTAGCTGGAACTACAGGCGCACGCGACCACACCCGGCTAGTTTTTTTGATTTATTGTAGAGATAAGGTCTCGCCAAGTTGCCCAGGCGGGTCTTGAACCCGCGGGCTCAGGCAATCCACTCACCTCAGCCTCCCAAAGCACAGGATTACAGGCTGAGCCACCGAGCCCGGCAATTTTTAAAATAAATTAACCATCCTGAACCACAAAGGCAATCATCATAAATTTCAAGAGATTAATTATCATTTAAAACACTTAATATTTTTGCAAAACAATAAAATTAGAAAACAAATGTACATAATTTTTAATTAAAAAAATAAAATGAATTGCAACCCGTTTGTAACTGAGTGATAAATAAGAGCACTGTATCTCCAATCCTGTGGTATGAAGGAGCTGAAAGGGACATTTAGAACAGACATTCTTAAATGCATTGATTAGATTCAACGATAGATTAAAAAATAAATTAAATTAAACTTTCCACTCAAGAATCTAGGAGAAAAAAACAGCATAATAAACCCAAAAAAGGGAAGAAAATTAATAAGGAGAAAAACTATATAATTCAATAAAATAAACCCACACACAAAACTTTCAGCTAATCAGCAGTGCCAAAATAGTATTCTATGAAATACTAATAAAATAAACTTTGGATAAATATAATAAAAATAAAACAAAGACTAATAAGTAATACAGGAGAAAAAAGGCACCCAGGAGTGTCTATGCAGTGAGGGTTCGTGTTAGAAAAAATGTGTGTGCAACATGGCCTGTCTTGGCAACTCCTCTCAACCTGTTTTGATCCTGCAAGAGGGTTCCCTACTACATCACCATTAAGTGGGCATAACCTACACTGAAAGTAGACTTTTTTTGTTTTTTCTAAATTTAAGGGGCACAGGTGCAGACTTGTTACATAGGTAGATTGCATGATGATGAGGTTTAAGCCTGTCGCTCAAATAATAAACATGGTACCCAACAGGTGATTTTACAACCTCATCCCACACCCCCCTTCCTGTTTTAGGAGTCTTCAGTATCTGTTGTTCTCACCTTCATATCTGTGTGTACCCAGATATCAGTGAGAACATGCATATTTGGTTTTCTGTTTGTGTTAATTTGCGTAGAATAATGCCTCCAGCTGTATCCAAGTTGCTGCAAAAGACATGATTTTGATCTTTTGTATGCTGCATAGTATTCCATGGTGTATACGTACCACATTTTCTTTATCTAGTCCACTATTAATGGGCACCTAGGTAGATTCCATCTTTTTGCTGTTATGGGTAGTTCTGTGATAAACACGGCAGTGCAGGTGTCTTTTTGGTAGAACTATTTATACCCCTTCTGGTATGTACCCAACAATGGGATTGCTGCCTCGATGGTAAATCTACCTTTAGTTCTTTGAGAAATCTTCAAGCTGCTTTCCACTGTGGCTGAACTGGCTTACATGACCACAACACTGCCCAAACGTTCCCCATTTATATGACATTTAAAGCAGCAGGAGATACATTTTGAAACCTGCCTGGACCTCCTGCAGGACGCCTTGGGAAGGCGCCACCCTTGCGCGCATCCCCCCTGCACCCACACCCGTACCCGCACCCAGAGCGCCCGGTGGCACATCACTTCCACCCGCCAGTACTATAACTGGTCACCCACAGGCCGCAGCCAGAACTCACAAGCATCCAAAACGTTTCTGCCATTTCCCTGTCCAAGGAAAAAATGACAACCCATCTCAGTGTGGAGAAGGAGACTCTGGGCGCCCAGCTCCAGAAAACAGAGCGGGCGGTGCACAGGGGTCCTCTGCACCGTCTCTCAGGGCTGGGTATTGGGGCCCGGTACGAGGCTCTGAGACTGTTGGACGCAGCAGGTATCACATGTCAACGTGAAAGGTGAAAGGGCCCAGGAGTGCTTGCTGCTAACACCCAGCCCGATTTTGGCCTAACCCTAACCCTAACCCTAACCTTAACCCTAACCCTCCAGGGGCTGTATTTGAGCCTCTGACTTTTCAATACAAACTCAATTCCAGAAGATTGAAGCTGTTTCCATGGCTCCTTCTTGATGGTTAATAAGCATAGAAATCTCAGTATGATTTATAGATGGTATTTTGTGTTCAGGTCCAGGGACCTCCATAAAACAAGCCAGGAACACTCCACGGAGGGAGGGGAATGTGGGCGCTACCACCCCCCCCACCCCCAGCTGGCTGTGCCCAACTCTAAGATAGACCTTCTCCAACTGTAACTCTTGAGTCAGGACACTACAGCCTTCAGTAATATCCAACAGTAATGTGTGTGAATCCCTAAGACCTAGGGTAGAGAGAACAAAACATATAAGCGACTCTAGGTCAACCTAGGTAATACTTTAGAGTAATTTTGCCAGGAAGATATTTTTATTGAAAATAAACATTGTTGGGGGAATTTTCACCTGCTGCAATTCTCCCTGAGAGCAGCTCTCTTGTTGAGTTGAGGGAACCCAGACTTACTTAGCCTGCTCCATGTCTGCCCATCCACCACCCAATTATTCTGCATGACTGTCCCTCTCCTCCAGCAGATGGCAGATCTTCCTTCTACCTGTTGTAACCCGAGCACCCTAACCTTAATCCTCAACTCTCACTGACTTAGTGCAAGTTCTCAACACTCACCAGCTCAGGGCTATTGAAAAGAGGTAACTAGAGAAACCTAGAATACACTTAGTTTAGTATAGGCTTTTTGCCTCAGCATAACCATGTTTGCTTAGAATTTACCCCAACACACTTTGCATCTAGTACAGTCTAGATATAGATAGATAAATTTCCAATAGGCAGGTTTTAGGAAGTGTTCAGACATTCTACTGCAGGCCAAGTTGCCAGCCTACCCCCTCCTCCTTGGCAAATCTCCATCAGATGCAAGACCAGGACAGCCCAACAGCTCAACCTTTCTTTTTTCTTTCTTTTTTTTTATTTTTTTTTGAGTTAGAGTCTCACTCTGTCGCCCAGACTGGAGTGCAGTGGCCGCTCCTGGCCACCGCAGCCTCGACCTGACCTGCTGGGCTCCAGGGATCCTTCTGCCTCAGCCTTCCAAGTAGCTGGAACTACAGGCGCTCACTACCACGCCCAGCTAGTTTTTGATTTATTGTAGAGATGAGGTCTCGCCAAGTTGTCCAGGCGGGTCTCGAACCCGCGGGCTCAGGCAATCCACTCACCTCAGCCTCCCAAAGCACGGGATTACAGGCTGAGCCACCGAGCCGGCTGGCTCCAGCCCAACCTTTCAATTCATGGTTAGCATAATGATGTCTAGGAGACTTTTCCTACATCAAAGATCACCCCTTGACTGGCCGAAGCTATAGAAATGATAATAAGACCTTGTTTTGGTCAAGGAGTTGGTAGATTCAAAGATTTCTTGCAGGCAATTAACAGCTAGAGTTACCCAAGGAATTTGAAAGTAGTAAAGGAAATGGGCTGTTTGAGGAATGATGTGGGAGTCAAGTTTCTTGATATTTAAATGAAGCCTCATAGGCAGCAAACTTCAGAGAGAATAGGTAAATGTTTTAAAAGAGACCAGGACATCTGGGAGTCCTCAAAAGAAACCATTACAGCATCATAAAATATTTTGTGTAAGGGAGCTACAATCCCCACTCACCCCCTCCACTCCTTCCCCACTTGCTTAAGCAACGTCTTGTTTTGGCTGCCATCACCTGTATCCTCAAGGTTACATGACCACCAGCATCAGCCTGCTTCCTCAAGGCCACGTCTAGGGGCTGCGTGACCACTAAAACCTACTTCCTCAGGACTACATGTGCTATGTGACCACCAGACCCCACTAGGGGTGTAAGAGGGACATGCCAAAAGAACAGGCTACTGGTGCTTCTTTCGTGCTAGTCTTTCGTTCCTTTCCCTCTAATAAGTTTTCTTTAATCACTTGGCTCGTCCTCTTTTTCTCCACACTTGCCTTACATTCTGGTGCCAAAACCTGGGAGGGGTGCCTGCCAGGACTCACTGGATTCTCATTCTCTCTCTCTCTCTCTCTCTCTCTCTCTCTCTCTCCCCCCTTCCCCTTTTCCCTCCCTGGGCTTGATCTGCCTCCCGTTCACCCCTCCTGATACACTCTGAAATCTCTCGAACTAACATTAGAGTGTGTGCTCCTTTTCGACCTGGAGGGAAAATCCACGCAACTGGGAGGACTCCTCACATGAGCCCACCTCTGCTGGTCCCCTCCCTTGAACCTTGCTGAGAAACTGAGATGAGTCTCAGAATGGGACTCTTCAACTTGCCTTGCTGGATTAACATCCACACACTGGCTCACAGATCATCCACTGGTTACAAGGGTGAGTGAAACTTTGCACTGGAACCTCTCTCCCTCTCTCTCATCTCCTCTCGAAGTCCTAGCACTAGGTGGGAGGATCCCCATGGTCCTCGGGCCCACTTGGTCTGGCCCTGGGATAGGGGATGCCCATTCCAAGGCAGACCATCTCTCTGAGAAGGCCTTGAGAATACCTTTCTCTTGGACCTGTCTCTTTGTTTTTTCCTCACCCTTGTCCACCCTCCCTATTCGGTCACAATGGGAAGTTCTCAATTCCAACCTTCAAAATCTACTCCTCTAGGATGCCTCCTCCAAACCCTAAAGGACTTAGGCTTCCAAGGAGAAATTAAACCAAAAATACCCTTTCTTTCTATTATAATTCAGTGTGTACTGTCTGACCACAATACACACTGAATAATGGGTCTCAGTAACCAAAAAAATAAAACTCTCCATTACAGAAGTCTACAGAACTTCAATAACTTCTACCATGCAATGGCAAATGGTCA
Organism: Carlito syrichta; assembly: GCF_000164805.1. Taxonomy (NCBI): domain Eukaryota; kingdom Metazoa; phylum Chordata; class Mammalia; order Primates; family Tarsiidae; genus Carlito; species Carlito syrichta. Next base: position 94,158 of record NW_007259437.1, read on the forward strand.
AAAATCCCTTATGTTCATGCTTTCTTTGCTCTCAACCCTCTCTTTGTAAATCTTGCTCTACTTTTCAAATACTCCTAGTCTGCTCTGCTCCTAACACAACACCTCCTGATGCCTGCTGGGACTTTTCTTTCTACAACCTTCTGATCACAGCCAATCCCCCATCGCTTCCAGTCCCATTGCAGATGCACCAAATCCTGCTCTACAACCTCCACCTTACATCCTCTCTCAGCCTAACCCCCCTCCTATACCTGTACCAGAAATAAGCTCCAAGGCCTCAGCCCCACCCTCTGCCCCAAGAGTCCCAAGGCTCTGCCCCAATCTCCCTAGATCCCCTCTCACATCTGGTTCCAAACAACCTTAAAGCAAAAAACTTCACAATAAAACCCTGCTCCATTCCTCCCTTTACGGGAAGTAGCCAAAGCAGAAGGCATTATTCGAGTTCACTTCCCATTCTCTCTCTCCAATCTATCTCAAGTCAAAAAGCATCTTGGTTCCTTCTCTTCAAACCCTGATAACTATCTTAAAAAATTTAAATATCTTACCCACTCTTATGACTTAACCTAGCATAATATTTACATTATACTTTCTCCCACCCTTCTCCCAGAGAAGAAAGAACAAGTATGGCAAGCCTCTCAGGCACATGTTAATGAGATACTAGGCCCTCTGTCTGTGAAAAGTAATCTTTTCTTAAATAAATCTTTTCTTTCTTCAACTCTTTGTGTTACTCGGATCTCTAGTTACCAGCAGGCAACTCTGGCACACCGGCTCTGGCAGTGCTGTGCCCCCTCCAGACCCGAACCCTAACATTTTCTGAAGATTCCACTGAGTTATCTGAGATCTCTCTCTCCTGTCTTCCTTATTTCCTAACTGGCAACCCTCTGTGGACTGTGTTACAACCTGGTGGCAACTGAAAGCTCTGACTGAGGCTACACTTCAGCATGCTGAAAGGTCCCATAAAAAAACATCGGACGGCTGAGGCTTGACAGGATGAAAAACTAAGATGAACTCTTTACTTCCTTCTAACCAAGATCTTTGGGTTTCCCTATGGACCAGACTGGATCTCAGAGGGCAACTGATGGCCTCTGCCTAGGGCTGCTCCCTAGGGAAGCAAGGAGGTCCCTGAAGGAAAGTTCAGAACACAGTGCCCATGCAGGTGGGAGACAAAGTGCTTGGTTTCTTTGCTGTTTTTCTTTTGTTCTGGCAAAGCAACTCCATTAAAACCTTAAAACTTCAACAGCTGCACGATATGCCTTTCTGCGCCTCCAGTGAGTCATCCCTCACTTATCACCCACACATCTACATATTTTATGGGCTCTTGAACCCCTGGTCTTGTTCAGATAAATTCCTGGGTCTCTCAGAATTTTGAAGCCCAAAAACAAATCCATAAAACCAAGAGCCCATCCCAACTGTACCCCTGTTTCCTTTCACTATAATCTTGCTTAATGGCCCTGGCACCTGCTCCAGACCACCTTGCCCCCACTGACCCTTTCGTCTGGTAGACAAGGGCGGGAAATTCCACAATTTAAGCTGGGTGATGGCAAAACCTGGCCAGAAAGGTGGCTCCCTAACTCCTGATACACACTTGCAGCTTGATAAGTGCTTAAAAAAATGGCAAGTACCTTAAACTTCCATATATTCAGGTCTTTTACGAGTTAGCTCACCACCCGGTTATCCACTCCTCCTGACATATTTTTGTCTCTTGTCTCTTGCGATCTGCTTTTCCTCCAGTCCCCATCAGTTTCCCTTCCTGCTTCTTCTTCTCATCCTCCATCTCTACCGGCAGAGGAGGGGCCGGCATCTGCGGCTGTGATGCCTAACCCTGGCCTCCCTTCTTTCTTCTCTTTTACCATCGAGGGGCTGGTGCCAAAGACACGGTGCCTGCCTGACCCCAGCCTCCAGCCTTCTCCATCCCCCTTCCCCCACTGCCTGATAACCCCCCGGTGGCAGCCCCACTAGCTGCAGCAAGCCACCACCTTCACATGGACTTGGGAAGCCCATTTAGGTTTCCATGTGACTTAACCGCTCTCCTCAGGGGGGTGGTCGGAACAAAAAGATATTAAAGTTCATGCTTGCTTTTTTATGATATATATCTCTCTTAAGTTAAATCTAAACTGGGAGCCGGGCTCAGTGGCTCAGTCTGTAATCCCGCGCCTTGGGAGGCTGAGGTGAGTGGATTGCCTGAACCCGCGGGTTCGAGCACTGCCTGGGCAACTTGGCGAGACCTCATCTCTACAATAAATAAATAAAAAAAATTAGCCGGGCGTGGTCGCGTGTGCCTGTAGTTCCAGCTACTCGGAAGGCTGAGGCTGAAGGATCGCCGGAGCCCAGCGGGTCGAGGCTGCGGTGGCCGCTCCAGTCTGGGCGACAGAGGGAGACTACAATTCAAAAAAAAAATTCTAAACTGGGACTATATCAACCTTCTGCCCAGACAAGAGTAAAGGGAGCACGTGTTAATTAATCCTGTTAACTAAAGAAGTCAATTGTAATTTTACTCTGATTTTCCAACTAAACGTGCAAGTGCTCTAGTAAAATTTTACTTCCAACTTTACCACATGTTAAAATATTAATGCTAGATAACACCAGTGTTTGTTATATCAGGCTAGCTAAAGTTGTATTTTATTTTATTTTATTTTATTTGAGTTGGAGTCTCACTCTGTCGCCCAGACTGGAGTGCAGTGGCCGCTCCCGGCCACCGCAGCCTCGACCTGCTGGGCTCTGGCGATCCTTCCGCCTCAGCCTTTCGAGTAGCCGGAATTACAGGCATGCGCTAACACGCCCGGCTGATTTTTGATTTATTGTAGAGATGAGGTCTCACTGCCCAGGCGGGTCTCGAACCTGCGGGCTCAGGCAATCCACTCACCTCAGCCTCCCAAAGGCACAGGATTACAGACTGAGCCACCAAGCCCGGCTTAAAGTTGTATTTTATGAAGAAAAAGTTAAGTCACCTATCATGCCTAACTAGCACCCTCTTATGAGACAGGTAAAGCTTTCAATGCTAAACACCCTGCATGACATAAGATTTGGGAACTGGTCCTTCCCACCTGGTTAAGTCACTTTTACTAAGCCTAGTATTTCTCCTGCCAGACGGATAAAATACTGGGTACTCTGTGTGAGCACAATAAGGATGGGAACTTATCACTCTCACCTAATTGTCCATACCTTACATCTAAGACTGTAATTTAGTAATTTATAAGGGTTTTTTAACAAATTTGGCTGTTCATAATTATAAATAAGGACAAATCATTTCACATTCATGTGGTTCTAGTCACTCTAAAGGGTTTTACACCAGACTTACAAACAGAGAAACGGTCAAAACATTTCATATGTATAACCTATTATAAAAAAAACAAGTTTTTAAGGTTTTTTCAGACAAAACGTTAAGAAAAGAAACAGTGCCAACACGGAGGGCAGCAGAACCCGAGGGCCAAAAGACACCCCAATTGGCAGTTGCAATTAGCAACAAAACTCCAACCACCCATCGGAGACCTAGTTAAAACAAACCTGCTAAGGGAATGGTATCGGTTGCTTATGGGTACAGTCTGTGGGGGGCCCTGAAAGCGTGGTTGCCCCAAACAGGCCTAGGCCTCTTGAACCTGTGCCAAAAAAGCCCTTAAAAGCTAGGTGCACTCTCTTCTGAAGAGAAGAAAGAACACTTGGCTCACAAAAGGTGGCCACTTACGAAAGCCTGAAAATCTGTTAAAGGGCCTGGCACTGGCTCACCGTCACCCCAATAAGCCCCAGGTGAAGACTGGGGCTCTCGAACACAAATTCACTCTTAATTTAACACAGGTGCCAGCCTTTGGGTCCCAAACATCCATGTTGAACTCACATAGCTTATCTTAATCAAAAGTTACTAAAGATTAAGTCAAAGTGTAAAGGGGAAAAGTTATCTAAAAGGTAAAGAAACCAGAAAGCAAAGGAAAAATGTAAAAAGTTGTTGCTATAAAGGTAATGTTTTTGGTAAAAAAAGAATCTTGTATGGTACTTTTTGTTCTATAATAGAATGGCTGGTTATTTAAATGAAGGAAAGTATAGAACAAAAATAAAAGGTTCAAGCATGTCAAAAAATGGTATGAGTATGTATAACATGTCATTATTATTATTATTATTTTTTTTTTTTTTTTTTATGTTGAGTTGGAGTCTCACTCCGTCGCCCAGACTGGAGT
>NW_007259437.1:98637-105494 GCF_000164805.1 Carlito syrichta
GAGCGGCCACTGCACTCCAGTCTGGGCGACAGAGTGAGACTCCAACTAAAATAAATAAATAAATAAATAAACAAACAAACAAACAACAGAGGGGGAAGGAAGAGACTAAATTCAGTTAGCCTCCCTGTTGTCTTTGCTACAAAAAAAAGAGTTTTTTACTTTTCAAAATCATCATACTATCACTTACTAAATAAATAACTTACCAGAGTGTTATAACATTATGCTTTTAAAAAATATTAATGCTTAAACTCTTCGGGTTCTCAACTCTATCTCTCTAGGGCAAGAAGCAAGTTTTAGGAGCCACACCTGCCCCACGCCCTTCTCCTGGGCTGCCTGCAGACCAGGCATGGGAATTGCTAGTCCAACATGAAATGGATGGCAGAATGGCCTGGGCTTCATCCTCTAGCATATCAATTGTGAAGGTATATCAAACCTATTTTTAAAAAAACCGCCAGGCTCAGTGACTCAGCCTGTAATCCCACGCCTTGGGAGGCTGAGGTGAGTGGATTTGCCTGAGCCCGCAGGTTCGAGACCCACCTGGGCAACTTGGTGAGATCTCATCTCTACAATAAATCAAAAAATTAGCCGGGTGTGGTAGCACGCGCCTGTGATTCCAGCTACTTGGAAGGCTGAGGCGGAAGGATCACCGGAGCCCAGCAGGTCGAGGCTGCAGTGGCCGGGAGTGGCCACTCCAGTCTGGGCGACAGAGTGAGACTCCAACTCAAAAAAAAAAAAAAGAACCATTTTCTCTTGCCAGTGTTTACCTGTTTTAAATTCTCTTGTTTATACCTAACTACTTGCCTCTAATGTTTTCTTCAACCTTTGTCAAAATAGCTACATTTCCTTTATAAAGTCATTACTAACAAAACCCTCTCCCAATTCCAGCCTTTTATCCCCAGGGTCAGCGCTCCTTCTCAGCCAGAAGAAGCTACAGAAAACAGAACTTCAGCCCTATTCCATATAACCAGAGGCTAAAATGAAAAGAAGCTACAACCCCCACTCACCCCTCCCCACTCCTTCCCTGCTTGCTTAAGCAACGTCTTGTTTTTGCTGCCAACACCTGCGTCCTCAAGGTTACATGACCACCAGCACCAGTCTGCTTCCTCAAGGCCACATCTAGGGGCTACTTGACCACTAACACCTACTTCCTCAGGACTGTGTGTGCTACGTGATCACCAGACCCCAGCTAGGGGATACAAGAGGGACACAACAAAAAAAACCAACTGCTAGTTCTTCTTTAGGGCCAGCCTTTCTTTCCTTTCCCTCTAGTTGGAGTCTCACTCTGTCGCCCAGACTGGAGTGCAGTGGCCGCTTCTGGCCACCGCAGCCTCGCCTGCTGCACTCCTGCGATCCTTCCACCTCAGCCTTCCAAGTAGCTGGAACTACTGGTGCACGCTACCACACCCAGCTAATTTATTTATTTATTGTAGAGATGAGGTCTCACCAAGTTGCCCAGGCGGGTCTCAAACCCTCAGGCTCAGGCAATCCACTCACCTCAGCCTCCCAAAGGCGCGGGATTACAGGCTGAGCCACCGAGCCCGGCTCCCTCTAGTAAATTTATCACCCGACTTGTCCTCTCTTTCTTCACACTTGCCTTACACTCTGGTTTTTCCTTTACCTGTTATGTGATGTTATGACAGAAAATGTGGAAAGTAACCCACATTATATAGGGAGGGTTAATAAAAAACCAGTCTCCCCGGACTCCTTAGTTAGAAATTTGGCTAGGTAAAGAATCAAGATCAGAATAAAATGTATCTCAGTATATAAATCATGTGTCAAATCCCATGTGCCATGATGGAGACCTAGAGAGTACATGGTCCTGAGTTATCCACCCTCCTTATCGCTAGTCCTTCCACCAAAGGGCCAACTTTAACCTAACAAGTACCGGTCTAAAATGATGCTTATTACACCTTACAAAATATAGGTGCACATATATGTACACATTGCCATCATCCATTTAAATTTGTAAATGGAGACATATGTTGTCCCTAGTTTTAACTTATCTAATTTATTTATATTGAAGAGGTGATGGTGTAGATTTCAAAAGAATCAAAAGAGCATACACAGGTGGACTGCACTGAACAACCACCCTCAAAGATTCACATCTCCCCAGAGCCTCAGAGTCTTCTTTGGAAATCAGGGTTTTTGCAGATCTAGAATTCTTAGTTTAGAATTTCAGGATAAAGTTATCCTGGGCTTAGGGTTAGCCCTACATCCAATGACTGGGGTCCTTAAAAGAAAAAGACACAATGAAACCACCAAGGCCACAAGGTTAGAATGGTGACTGGCCTGAATTCTGCTAGGATGTAATCATAACTAAACAGTAAGGTTCTCTTTGGCCTGCTCTCTCTCCACGCATGTCCTCAACTGTGGCTGCCTGCAAGATTAATCCACTTGTTTTTCTCTTGCAGAACAATGAACTATAAGTCTTGCTGACCTCCTTGATGATATCCAGAAATTTACTCAGCTGAAGGGCATGAATAGCTTTGATTACCAGGCATCCATTTGTTCACTAGATTTGTAACTTCCCCAGTTGCTCCTACAGATAACATAAGCCTAAGACTGGTGCTTGAGATGTCTTCCCGACTTTGCATTCTGTTTAACCATCTGATACCAATCAGACCAGTGACCCGTGACTCCCCACCCAGAAACTGACTCGGCACAGGAAGATAATCTCAGTACCAGCCAACCAGTAGTCCCAATTCCTTAGCCTCCTGTCCACCACACCACCCTGACGACCCTAGCCTCTGAGTACACAGGGAGGTGGATTTAAGAAATATTTCCTGTCCACCTTGAGCAGCTGCTTTGCGATTATTATTATTATTTATTTTTGAGTTGGAGTCTCACTCTGTCACCCAGACTGCAGTGGAGTGGCCGCTCCCGGCGACCACAGCCTCGACCTGCTGGGCTCCAGCGATCCTTCCGCCTCAGCCTTCCAAGTAGCCGGAATTACAGGCATGCGCTACCACGCCCGGCTGATTTTTTGATTTATTGTAGAGATGAGGTCTTGCTGCCCAGGCGGGTCTCGAACCCATGGGCTCAGGCAATCCACTCACCTCAGCCTCCCAAAGGCGTGGGATTACAGGCTGAGCTACTGAGCCCGGCTAGGAAACCAGTTTTAAAAAAGGAAGGAATATAACACACACCCCTTGCCCCCTGCCCCCACTGTCCCTTCCTGAAAACTCACTGTGAGCAATTTGTCATACATATTTCCAGAACCATACAGTTTCATAAGCACGTTCACCTCCAGTGCTCTCTCAGTGAATTGTAGCAGCACACTCTGTTCGGCTCATTGCTTAATGAGGAATCTTAGAGCTCATTTCACATTAGGTCAGGTACCACTGTTTTATTCTTGTTAGCGGCTGCACAGTCTTCATTTGATTATTTTACTGCAGTCTGCTGCTGCTACAAACAGTGCTGCCACGAATGCCCCTGCACACGTCATGTACACATGTCTAAGTACACCCATAGGCCACTTGCCCGGCCGTGGAATTATGGCCACAAGGTATAAGACCTAAATAGTAGTCATTGTGGCTAGATCTCCTCTCCCTGCAGTGTGTACAAGCGCCAGTGTCACCACACCCTTTCTGGCAGAGTGTGCTACCAACCATCTTGATCTCTGACAATCTCATAATTGAAAAATGGCATGATGATTTTGGTTGGCTGTTTATTCATGTGGAGCAGCAATTTTTATTTCCTGAAAATGGTTAAAATTATTTTCTATTTTTTTGTTGGTTTATTGAGGACTTTATTGATTTACAAGAACTCTTTTTTAGATTTAAAAAATTGTGTTTTGCTGTGATATAAATTGTATGTAAAGTTCCCAGTTTGTTATTTGTCTTCTGACCTTGTTTATGGTGTGGGGTGGTTGCCATGACTTTTTTAAAAAAATACTATATAATTAATTTTTTCAAAGTTTTGTTTTATGCTGCTATGTATTTTGTACCATGGTAAAATATACACAGCATAGAGTTTACCATCTTAACCAGCTTTAAGTACGGTTCAGTAGTGATAAATACATTCCCATTGTTGAGCATTCGTCACCATCATCTATCTCCAGAACTTTTTGTCTTTCTGAAAGAAACTTTGTTCCTATTAAACACCAGCACCCCATTGCCTGTCCCCCAGCCCTGGTAACCACCTTTTAATTTGTACTGCAAATATTTTAAAGATATTCCCTATGTCCTGTCAATATTCTCTCATATTTTATTGTAGCTGTTTTATTTTGAGTTTTACATAAAAATATTTGATCTCTCTCTAGTTTTACTTGGTGAAGATGTAAATTTATTTGAATATACAGTAAATTCTTTTCCATTTTTAATCTATTTCTTGTCGATTTTTAAAAATATATTTATTTTAACTGAAAAATGAAAACAGTATACTTATCATGTTCAGCATGTTTTGAAATGTGCATACATGGTAGAGTGACTAAATCAAGCTAGTTCACATCTGCATTATTTCACATATTGATTATTTTTTCATGGTGAAAATACCTAAAGTCTACTTTCTGTCATTTTCAAGACTACAGTACATTGTTATTAACTATAGTCACATGTTGCTCTTCCCTGCTGATTTTTACCCAGCTTGGACATATGAATTTAGATCTATTTTGGTACCTTTCATTCATTCCATTTATCTTTCTTTTCATAAGTAGGCACCACGCTCTCATAATTATACATTTTTTAAAAACGTATTCCAACTTCTGATAGGGCTGTTCTTGCACTATCACTTTTGCTCACAAATTTTTCTAGCAATTCTTGCTTTTTTTTAATACGAGTTTTATATTTATAATAATTAGCTTGTCTAGTTCTCACAGACATATTCGGTGGTATTTTATTGCAAGTATGTTAAGTGTACTAATTAATATGGTGACTATCAATATCACCATAATGCTAATTCTTCTTACCCAAGAAGATGGGTCACATTTTCACACACCAATGGCTTCTTTTGTATTGTTCAGTGGTATTTTAAACATTTCTTCATATAGATTTTGAACTTTACTTATTAAATTTATTTCTGGCCAGGTTCGGTGGCTCAGCCTGCAATCCCAGTGCTCTGGGAGGCCAAGGCGAGTGGATTGCCTGTGTCTGAGGTTTTGAGACCTGCCCGGGCAATTTGGCAAGACCTCGTCTCTACAATAAATCAAAAACTAGCCAGCATGGTAGCATGCACCTGTAGTTCCAGCTACTTGGAAGGTTGAGGTGGAAGGATCGCCGGAGCCCAGCAGGTAGAGGCTGCAGTGGCCACTGCACTCCAGTCTGGGTGACAGAGTGAGACTCCAACTCAAAAAAAAAAGAAATTATTCCTAAATGCATATTTGTTATTGTTAAATATAATAGTCTTTTCTGTCATTTAAGCGTTTAACTAGTTGTAGTTCATGCATGTGAAGCTATTTATGTGTATTAATTTTGTACTTAATAGCTGACTGCATCCTCTCTCTGTAATATTTTCCTAAGCTGATTTTCTTAGATTTTCCAAATATATAAGTACACTATCTGAAAATAATCACCTCTTTGTCTCTTTCACTTTTTTTCTTTATTAACTAGCATGTTTGAAACAATGTTAAATAGCGGTGGTTATGTTTCACATTCTTTTTTTTTTTGAGTTGAAGTCTCACTCTGTCGCCCAGACTGGAGTGCAGTGGCCACTCCCAGCCACCGCAGCCTCGGCCTGCTGGGCTCCAGCGATCCTTCCGCTCAGCCTTCCAAGTAGCTGGAACTACAGGCGTGCGCTACCACACCCGGCTAATTTTTTGATTTATCGTCGAGATGCGGTCTCGCCAAGTTGCCCAGGCGAGTCTCGAACCCGGGGGTTCAGGCAATCCACTCACCTCAGCCTCCCAAGGTGCAGGATTACAGACTGAGCCACCGAACCCTGCCACATACTTTTATCTAATTTTAATAGAAGAGATTTTTTAGTTTATTCATTAAACATGACTCTTGTCTTTGAGTTTACACACACACACAAACACACACAAGATTTTTAAATGTTAAGGAAGTATGTACTCTTATTTAATTAAGGGTTTGATAAAAAATAAATGGCAAATTTTTAAAAGATATCTTTTTAGCATCTACAGAAATGACATTTTTATATGAAAATATATTTTATTATATTCAGAAAATTTATATATAGATATATAATATTATATATAAATAAATATATTATATAGGAGCCGGGGTCTCACTCTGTCACCCGGGCTGCAGTGCAGTGGCAGGATACCAGCTCACTGTATTGTCAGCTTCCTGGGCTCAAGTGATCTTCCCATATCAGTTGTCCATGTACTAGGACTATAGTTGCACACCCCTATGCCTGGTGTGCTCCAAAGCATTAGCTTTTTTTTTTTTTTTTTGTAAAGACTATGTCTCACTATGTTACCCAGACTGATGTTGAATGCTTGGGTTCAAACAGTTTTCCTGCCCCATTCTCCAAAAGTGCTGGATTACAGGCATGAGCCACCAGCCCAGTCAGAAAATTATATTAAGAGAATTCCCAGTATTAAAATATATTTGCATCCTTTAGATAAGCCAAAAATTAGTCAATCCCTTTATCATTGTCTGGTGGAATATTTTACTAGTTAGAATATATTATTTAGAATTTTGGCTCAGATTCGTCTGTAGTTATTTTTTAATTGTTGTTTTTATGGTTGGTATTTAAAATTTGTACTTAAATAATTTGAAGGGTTTTCTGCTTTTTCTTTACTCCTGAGCAGCTTAAATAGACTTAGAATATTTGCCTAGTCTTTACATTTTCTGTAGAATTTCTGTCAGTGAATTCTGTTATTATAATTTCTTTTAGCTGGGTTCGGTGGCTCAGCCTGTAATCTCGCGCTTTGGGAGGCTGAGGTGAGTGGACTGCCT
>NW_007259437.1:105937-109431 GCF_000164805.1 Carlito syrichta
CCGGCCACCGCAGCCTCGACCTGCTGGGCTCCGGCCATCCTTCCGGCTCAGCCTTCCGAGCAGCTGGAACTACAGCCACACGCTACCACGCCCGGCTAATTTTTTGATTTATTGTCGAGATGAGGCCTCGCCAAGTTGCCCAGACGAGTCTCGAACCCACGGGCTCAGGCAGTCCACTCACCTCAGCCTCCCAAAGCACGAGATTACAGGCTGAGCCACCGAACCCGGCTAGATTTCCTGAAATTTGTTCTGCCTTTATAATTGAAAGGCTCTTTGCCTTAGACCAGAATTTTGGCCATAATTCCTTTACATGAGAACTTGAAAATAGTGTTCTGCTGTCTTTTAGTATCAAATGTTTATATAGAGAGGCCTAAGAGATGTCAGTGCTTTTTGTATTAGTATTTTTTGTTACACATGGCATAATCATTTGCAAGGATGCAAAGGGATAGTTTCTTTATTCTTGAAGTACAATAATTTTGTTAGTATATATTTAATATGTAATGTTCCATATCAGTTTTTCCTAGACAATTTGTAGATTCAAAATTTGTATTAGTGTTTTCTTTTAAAATATCTTTAAATTCCTTATAGTTTTTTCCTTATACTATTTGTCTTATGTTTCAACAATCAAACAATTAGCACATGTAAGCTAGTTCTTCATCAAACTATAACTACTTGTCTAGATTTCAGATATTGTGAGATTCAGGGGTCTGCAGTCTTCTCATCCATCTTGAGATTTCTCTTCTGATTCACATACTATCTGTTTCAGAAATTTTCACAAGTATTTTCTTCAGCTGTAATAATTAGGAGATATATTCTAAACATCCAAAAACATCTTCTGTAGCCCAGACAAGTGAATGGTATTTTATTTATTTTTTATTTTTTATTTTTTTGAGTTGGAGTCTCACTCTGCTGCCCAGACTGGAGTGCAGTGGCCGCTCCCGGCCACCGCAGCCTCGACCTGCTGGGCTCCGGCGATCCTTCCGCCTCAGCCTTCCAAGTAGCTGGAACTACAGGCGCATGCTACCACGCCCGGCTAATTTTTTGATTTATTGTCAAGATGAGGTCTCGCCAAGTTGCCCAGGCGGGTCTCGAACCTGCGGGCTCAGGCAATCCACTCACCTCAGCCTCCCAAAGGCGTGGGATTACAGGTTGAGCCACCGAGCCTGGCTTAATTTATTTTTTTAAACTACTTTTTTTACTACCCTGTGAACCTTTTCAATTTTCAGGCTCAAAATTTTATCTCAGAGAAATGTTTCTTTATTGTTTAATTATTTTCTCTTGGAGCTGTTTATCTTATCTCTTAGGATTGCTCATTTACTTGCTTGTTACATTTGCTACAATCATTTTCAATTTCCAACATCTATACTTTAATTATTTCCATTCCTTTGACATTTTTATTTTAAAATTGTGAAATAGAGGGTATGATGGATCATGCCTATAATCTCAACACTTTGGGAGGCCAAGGCAGGAGGGTTGCTTGAGGCCAGGATCTTGAGACCAGTCTGGGCAACATAGCAAGTATCTTACCTAAATAAATAAATAAGTAAATAGTTGGGCATGATGGTGCACACCTGTAGTGCCCGTTACTTAGGGGGCTGAAGTGGATGAGCCTAGCAGGACGAGGCTGCTGCAGTGAGCCATGATTGTGCCACTGCACTCCAGCCTATGTGATAGAGTGAGACCCTGACTAAAAAATAAAATTATGAAAGATGTTTCCAGTTTGCCTATTGAATTTGGGAATGTCATATTTGTGCTCTGAGTCTCCTCTTGGATCTTATTACTTGTTGGTTTTTCTACAGTGCTACTTCAACGATGAGAACAATGAGCGCTTGATTCTCCCTTGAACGTGTTGCTCCTCTGTGGCTGCTGGCGTCTGTACCCTCCCTCAGCTTTGGGTCGTGGGGTCTGTTGCGAAGCATAGACCACTAATGAGAGTAGATCTGCTTCCTCTAGTGCAGACTGGCAGTGAGCACGTTTGCAAACTACTAGACTTTCTTGTGACAAACGGACTAAGCACTGTATGTACACATCTATACTGTAAACTACCCTTCTTTCAAACGGGTCCTCAAACAAAGAAACTAACATGAGCTCCCAGACACATCCCACTGCCTGACCCTTATTCGAGATTCCCCTGTCCTCCCTTCATGTGAGGCCAAACCCATAACCTCCGTGTAACATGCCTCCTATCAGCAGGACCTTCTTTGTTGTCAGGAACTGGCACAGTAGCTGAGTCCTCAAGCAATCCTGGACAAAGAGCCTGAGAAGAAGAATGCTTGCCATTTGTGTTATCTCATGCCGACCTCACAAAAACCCTGTGAAGGGCAGGAGACACCCCCAGTTTTGCAAATGAGGACACAGAGACCCAGAATGTTGGCTATCACCCCATGTCACAGACATTGTTGTGGGAGGCTGTGTTTTAGACCTGCTCCGCTGACCTCAACGTGGGCTCTGTGCTCCATACTCTCCACTGGTCTTGCTTGTGATTGAGGACATGTTTCCAAGATAGCTCGAGAAGTAGTTTGAGGCCATGACTAAGACCGGGGCAAATCGTCACTGATGCCATGGAGTCCTTTACAAAAACTATTACAGGAAACTAATTTGAAGCATAATAGAAAATGTCCAAATGTGCTAGTAAATCAAATACATCAAAACTACTGAAAAAGACCAGGGTGGACTGACAAGAAACAGCAATGAAAACTGCTGACCTACCTCCTGGTTGGAGTAGTGTCTGCAGGAGCGCCCTCAGTCCCTGTGGTGCAAATAACACCTTGGCAATCTGGTGAAAAAGCAATTTGGATGTGTGGGTTAAAGCACCTTTAAAAGGCTGTTGACATTTTATGTGGTGATTCTAATTCTAGGGTTTCATCTGAAACGAGGTCAAAGATTTATGAAGCATGTGGTTTATTGCGATATGATTTTAAATAAGAAAAAGTTGAAAATAAACTCAATGTCGGCCAGACTTGGTGGCTCAACCTGTAATCCCAGTACTTTGGGAGGCTGAGGTGAGTGGATTGCCTGAGCCCAAGGGTTCGAGACCCACCTGGGCAATTTGGCAAGACCTCATCTCTACAATAAATCAAAAAATTAACTGGACGTGGTAGCACGCACCTGTAGTTCCAGCTACTTGGTGTTGGGAGCCGGCCACGGAGACCCACTGAGCGTTAGGGATCAGGGAGGGCCGTGGACCCCGAGACCGCCAGGATGTGTTCGGGAGCCGTTGACCCCATTTTCCTCCTCCTTTTACCATGCAGCACAAGTAACCTAAAGGAACTCTGCTGATCTAAGCTGAAGGCTCTGTGACTGTGACAGGCATGGCTCACTCGAAACCCATTGTTCCTGTTTCCCATAAACTGCGGTTTTGGCTTAGGTATTAGATATAATTCAAACTCAGGTCACATTTGGGAGCCTCTTACATGGTACAAGCCTCTTTATAAGATTTTAAAGTATATTTGTAGAATTAGTATATACTTATGGAGAGCTGTTTTCAGCTTTTC
>NW_007259437.1:109550-112326 GCF_000164805.1 Carlito syrichta
AAAAAAAAAAAAAAAAAAAAAATTCTGAATCCTGCCAAGGTTTTCTTTTATTTTGTAACTGAAGCCTTTTCTTACTATTTCATAGCTGTTGTAACAAAGGCTATCATGTGACTCAAGTTTTCAGTGTCCACAAAAGGAACATAGCTTGATAGTTTTTTCTGTTTTTAGACAATATTGAATTTTTCTGAACTAAATATTCCTGTAGTATGTACATAACAATTGAATTTTTTATCAGTTGCTGTGTAAAGTTTCTTGGGGGGGGAAGTGTGGGACGGAAAGGAAAAAAGAGGTGATCTCAGACAAATCACTGAGTATCTTCTCTCTGTAAGGCGCAAGGGGGGGGCGTTTATATGCATAAAAAGATGTGGACACACTCACACCCAGAAGTCTGCCACACAACTGGTTTTGACACATTGTGGGTCCTCAGGAGTTGTATCCAGCCAGCTGATCAAAAAGCACGCTACTGCACTCCAGCCTGGGCGACAGAGTGAGACTCCAACTCAAAAAAAAAAAAAAACACCAAAAAAACAAAAAACAAACCAGACTATTGGACAGGAGGAATTTTGTTTCCTTTTTGTTCTAAAATGTTGCTCCATGAACAAGTTTCTCCATAAACAGTTTTCTAAAGTGGTCACTGTCATTTTGAGTTGTCTTGATGACACTGTGTCAGTTAAAAGACATGCATGAGCGCTGGAGTCCCAGTGACAAAACAGAAAGAAACCAGGGGTCAGCCTAGAGGAGGCATGATTTATGTTGAAGAGACTCGTGAAAACTGCAGTTGGTCCACATGGATGGTTTGTGACATTCTTTGTTGCTGGAACTTGGCTAAGACCAGTCATCATCCATCCCGGGCCAGACAAAATGTCCTAACTCCAAGCAGACAAAATGAAATAAAAGCAGTTCTCAAGGACACCAAAGCATTGAGGAAGACATTCTTCCAAGGTGATGGTGCACACATCTGCACAGCCCTATGCCTCCACTTGCTGCAGGGCTGTTATCCTGGGCGTTGTTAGATTCCTTGGAATTTTTGGTTATCAGATCGAATTTGTATTGCTCTTTGGCAAAATTGTGTATTAGCACCTAACACCTGCTTGTACAATGCCCTGTCTGTCTGCTTATCTAGTGTCCTGAAAATTTTTTGTCTATGAAAGAAAAAGTCTCTAGCAAGAGAGAGTGGACCTAAGTGTGAGAAGTCCTTCAAGCCCACCTCAGTGTCTGAGAAATGGAGATTGTTGAGACCTCAATTTCTGCCACCGTGCTTTAGCAAAGACCACCAGGGGCACTTGCAAGTGAGCAAGTTGGGTTCATCACTAGTTGCGGTGGAGAACACACTCCACACCACAGGGAATCATGGCAGCTCAGCAAGAAGTGAGAAAGAAACTATTATATGATTTGGGCTCCGCCCAGGCAAATTGAAGAAGGATCAAAGGAAGAGTTTGTTTCATTTTGGATCCTTCAAATGCACAGGCAAGTCAGTAGCTGGGTGTCTCCATTAATCTTTTCTTTTTTTTTTTTTTTTTTTTGAGTTGGAGTCTCACTCTGTTGCCCAGACTGGAGTGCAGTGGCCACTCCTGGCCACCATAGCCTCACCTGCTGGACTCCAGCAATCCTTCCTCCTCAGCCTTCTGAGTAGCCAGAATTACAGGTGTGTGCTACCACGCCCGGCTGATTTTTTGATTTATTGTAGAGATGAGGTCTCGCTGCCCAGGCGGGCCTCGAACCCGCGGGCTCAGGCAATCCACTCACCTCAGCCTCCCAAAAGCACGAAATTACAGGCTGAGCCACCGAGCCCGGCTTCTCCATTAATCTTACCTGTGGGGAGGGCAGAGCAGATTAGTGCACCGACGGGGTTGTAACTGGCAAGGGATTGCTATCCTCCGTTTTAGTCAAGAGGGAAGGATGTCTGGTATTCTGCAGGTGGCACGGCAGACTTGCTTTTGTCTGTGCTTAGACAAAATTATGAAACGGCCTTGTTTTGCCTTGTGTTGTCATGGCCCAGAGTAACCTTGTCTGAGACTGGTGCTTATGAGATTATCTATGTGCAAAAAGATCACAGCTTTCCAGAAATCAGGGGTTGTTTGGTTTGGCCTGATTTCCTTTCTCAAAATAATGTTTTGGGGTAAGTAGACACAAGCAAACACTGAGCATTTCCTAAACATACTCCAGGATGGGGTGTGAATGACAATGGCATGTCAAGGTCCTGGGGTGGCATGCTGGAGAGGATGGCCCAGTTGAGGGGGGGGTTGGGGCACCATAGGCTCAGTCGAAGAGGAATTCACTCTTTGTTTCTAACTGCTTATTATTTTGGAGGATTTCTAGAGTGAGGTGATACGCAAGCTGTCTTGGTAGCCAGCTGCACTTACTTGGGCAAAGTGGCGAGGGCATGTGTAAAGAAGGGGAAGAAGGCATCGCAGGCAGAAGTTAACCAGCAGAGAGCAAGGAAGTGCGCCTCGAAGAATCAGGGTGGTTAGGAGAGCAACAGAGAAGCAAGGCAGGAGAGTGAGGCATGAGTTGTTAAAGGATATGAGTGTGAGATGATAGGAATAAATACCACAGCCGGGCTCGGTGGTTCAGCCAGTAATACTGCGCCTTTGGGAGGCTGAGGTGAGTGGACTGCCTGAGCCCACGGGTTCGAGGCTCGCCAGGGCAGGCGAGACCTCACCTCCACAATAAATCAAAAAATCAGCTGGGCGTGGTAGCACGCACCTGTAATTCCGGCTACTTGGAAGGCGGAGGCGGAAGGATCGCGGAGCCCAGCCGGTGGAGGCTGCGGGGG